>NC_051164.1:67626546-67719046 GCF_013339745.2 Dermacentor silvarum | reverse complement strand
TCACGAAGACGCCACTCCATTTCTGACAAACCCGAGGGGGTACGTGTTTCCGAGCGCCTTTCAAACTGCTTTTTTTTCGTTGCGCTCTTTATATAGAAGACGCTTGAAGTAAGCGTCCACAAATGCAGAGTGCCTCAAGTGGATAAATTGTAGTGTTTAAGCGTATTGGCCATTGTCAGTCGACATTCACCGGTGTTTTGTTGTTTGCTGCGGCATGGGAGAGAGCCAGATAGGCGCAGCGCCGCCGCCAACTGCACGCGCCCTTTCCGCACCTCTCACGCATTGGCCCGAGTGCAACAACACAAGGAGCGCGCTTGCCGTCTCGACCACCGCGTGCATAGGAGGGAGGCGCCATGCAGTTCGTGTCCGTGGACGTGGGGACGCAGAGCGTCCGCGCAGCACTCGTCACAGACAAAGGACGCTTCCTAAAGACGGCATCACGGCCGCTGGAATTGTGGAACCCGCGGCCTGGTTTCTACCAGCAGTCATCGGATCAGATATGGAATGCCTGCTGCGACGCCGTCAAGGTACGCGCGGTGTCACTTATCATTTCAATTTAGAGCTTATTGTCGGCCGACCTAATGCTGCAGCCGAAGTAAATATGTGCTGCTTCGAACACGAACACTCAAAAGCAGAAACAAGGATGTCAACACGGTTGTGCACGTTGTTGTCGGTCTTCTGTTCTTTTCCTTGTTTGATCTTTGCTTCCATGTGAGTCTCGTTAGCGGTGAGCACGCGCTATCTATAGCCGCTTATCGTCGCCCGTACGAGAGGAAGGCCAAAGCTCTCTTCAATGAGAGCAATCGCTGCCGTCCCTTCTTGAAGTGTCACTGAACGGCACGTGTAGGTATCCGCTGCCGGCCGCTGTTGTAGCGACAAAAGACCTCTTTATCAGCTGGCCGCGAGAAATGCACTCACCAGAGCTTCCGCCGCGTTCCCGTTGCTTTTCCTCTACGATCTGCAATGTCTGCGACCCTTTCTCGTGTATTTCCCGTGTGCTGATGAGTGCGAGGGGGGGGGGGGGGGGGGGAGCTCGCTTGATGGCCGGAGAGTATAGGTCTTAAATCAGTACTTCCCTGAACAGAAAAAAAGAGAAAGAGAAAGAACCATGGAAAGCAACTGCGGTGCTCGAAATACGCTGCATCAGTTTAAAATGATGAGAAGCAGTCTGCCAAAATACCACACAATCTTATGGCGTGAAAATGTCGCTGCATCGCGGACAGCTAGGTTTTTTTTTCCCGCGAGAAAATTGACTCCGTGCTACCAATAAGGCAGTGACCTTATGATGGAAAGTGTGCTCCCAATGGCGAATGTTTGAATATTTGCGCAACAGAACGTCGTATGACTGGCTGGAAACTATTATCACTTCGGCGAAAATTTTCATCGTGGTGATTTCCGCGTGTTCGAAAGGACGACCAATGTATGCACGTCGTTACAGAATATATCCTATTGTTTCGTCTGATTTAGCAGAGCAGCCGCTGTGATGGCGTAGGGGCTTTGACAGAGCGCAGGCTAGCCAAAGGGCGCGGGAACTAATTCCTGCCGCGCGCCGGCCGCATTTTTAAAGGGGTGAAGTGCAAGAACACACATGTACCGTGCATTGAGTTCATTTTAAAGAACCACAGGGGGTCGAAATTAATCCGGAGTCCTCCACTACGGTGTGCCTTATAATCAAATTGTGGTTTTGGCACAAAAAAACCCCAGAATTCAGATTTCAAAAAGGAAACATCAAAATTTGTCCTCACCGAAGCAAGTAGACCACACGCGGTGGCAAATGAGCGAATGAATTCGCTCATTTGCCTGTTTAGTCTGACAAAAGGGTGGAGGCACAGGCAAAGATGATAACTGTTCCCCTTCCCCTCTCGGCTGGCGTAATAAAGATATGACAGCGCGGTGTGCCGTACGCAGTACGCATAATCCTGTTGAACGCGATAGCAGGAGATAATTTTTCGGCAAATTTTTGTATTACTTGAGATCGCACAGGGACATCGTCCTGTGAACGCGTTAGCTTCACTGTCATCTACTAGAGTGCTTCTGGAATGGCGGCGCCTCTGTACGGAAGGATAACGAAGGATATCCACGTGGAGTCCCTTCGTGCTAATATGGCTGCTTCTGGCGGGGCGAGGTATTCTACCGAAGAAAAAGTAGACGTGGTACTTCAAAACGCAAATGTGCTAAGAAAGCATAAGTTCCATCCCTATCATGTTTACTTTCACCAGGACCTAAGTGAGGCGGACTTTGAAAGGCGGGTTGACTTCTGCAATTGGGGCCTGACAAAATTGATGAAGAAAAGGACTTCTTAAACAGAATAATTTGGACAGATGAAGCTCGGTTTAGCCGCAATGGCACTGTGAATACTCACAACGCGCGTTATTGGTCACAAGAAAATCCACACTGGCTGCGGCAGCACAAGCATCAAGTTCGCTGTGGTGTGAATGTGTGGCGTGGCATACTGGGCGGCAGGATCATCGGACCTTACTTGTTTGAGGACAACTTGAACGGAAAGATGTACACGGAAGAAATATTAGGCGTTGTCGTCGACGAATTTGTCTCCAATCTTTCCCTGAATGACGTGCGCGAAATGCGGTTCCAGCACGAAGGAGCACCACCACATTTCTCCACCACGGCAAAGAGCTGGTTGGACACACGTTTTCCACGACAGTGGATCGGGCGAGCAGGAGCGATTTTTTGGCCGCCGAGATCCCCTGACCTTTCTCCGCTCGACCTTTTTCTTTGGGCTACGTTAAGATCTAAATTATGCAACAGAGCCCAGTGATGTCAATCATATGAAGTACAAGATAATATCTGCCCGTGCAAGCATGCGTCCAGAAGTACTGCGCAGAGTTATCGAGTTGACGCGAGAGCAGTTCATGCTTTGCATTGCTGTAGAAGGGAGGCATTTTGAACATTTTTTAGGGCATTGACATCTTGATGGGTGAAGTGTTTTCATGAGATTTGTGCATGACCACACCAAACTTAAAGCGGCAGTATGAAATATTCGTTAGCATAGCTATAAATGTTTATGCTGTTGGTGGTGCAGTTGTTGCTCTTGATTTCAATGAAACTTACACTACTTGGAAATCAGCAGTCACTTTATTTGCGTAGCCCAGGCAAGGACCACGCCCGCTCGTCTAGTCACCATTACGCACGCGCACTGCCCTCCAGCTTCACCGCTCGCGCCGTTATCTCGGCATGGCAGCTGCCGCCATCGTTACAGGCTGCGCGGTCGCGTGTGACGTCAGCGGTTCCGGGTTCTTCGATTTTTTTTTATTTCGCCAGCCGAGAGTGGAAGGGGGACAGTTATCATCTTTGCCAACGCCTCCGCCCCGTTGTCAGACTAAACGCCGCACGCAACAGCCGCGTCACATCAGGGAGGAGCTTTGCGCCGATCCTAACTATCTTGCATGCGTAATCATGCGAGCGACAATTAAAATTTGGAGTCGGATATCTCAGAGCACAGACACGCTAGAAAAATTCTTCCAACTGATACTGTGTAGAAACACGACTGCGCCTCTAACTTTTCAATACAAACATACCTACTTATCGTAGTCACCAAAACGTTAATTATTCAATTTTAGTTAATTCGGCTGCTGACAGCGATAATTATCATCTCACTTTGTGTCCCCCTGGCCACATAACGTATTTGCACCGGTGGCCTTCGCGTGCCTCCCAGTGCCAAATTTAAAGAAAACCATAAAGCCTAATTTTGAACACCGGTATATGTAGCTCTGTACACGATCCAGCCCTAGGGGTATAGTGCTGGCTAGCACCACCAGGGGCAGATCTAGTACGCAACTACACAAGTAACGCACAAGCAAGTGGATGGGAGGACAGCGCCGGGGTAGCTCAATTGATAAGCGCATCGCACGGGCAACGCGAAGACGGGGGGTTTCGATCTCACCTGCGGCAATTAGATTTTTCGTCCGCTTTCACTTTCCTTTACTTTAGCATTTCTACATTCCGATAAAAAGTACGTTACCCTTTGTCTTCGTTGATTTCATTGTCTTCATGTCATGGTGATTATTGACGAGATATTTTTCAACGAAACCATTATCGACTATCAAAGCTTCCACGGTTGTTTCACAAGACATACACAACCCTGCTATGATGAAGAGTGGTCGAACACCATGTCGCTACAGCAAACGCTTCTAAAAATGCGCTTGTCTTCGTCAGCGCGTCAAGTCCTCTTGTGGAAACGGTTGCAGAAGCATCGCTTGTTCTTCGACTGCTGATTACTTTAAGCCCTATCTTCTGCGAACCAGTCTTGGTTGAGACTCTGTTGCATAGGACGTGCAGCCACGGGCCACGCACGCTTAAGGATATGACAGCAACGTCCGTCATCGCCTAGTGTATACACGTGGTTTCGATCCACCCTAGCATGTGAAACTGCCGTGGCACTTGAGAACAACACCGCGAACTGCTTATGAATTGAAACTTTTGGAGGACGCTAAACGACGGGACAAAGAAAGACAACACATAGGTGCATGCGCAACGCATGTATACAGGTACTAAGCTATCCATTTTTGCAAGAGCAACTGTGTGTAAGATGTTTTTTGTATCTAAGTTGTACTACGTCATGCAACTGTTGCATTGTTCTCGAGAAAATGTGCCAAGTCTGCACAGAGTGTTTGCTGTTTTTATCTGGGGTTCGACATGGGAAAGGTGTAGCCGAACAAACTTGTTCAGAAGGGTAAAGGACGGGGGTGTGGGCTTGGTTCATCTTTTTGTTAGACAGCTGGTAAATCGACTTTTGTTTTTTCGCGATGTGCGTGACCCCTTTCTGCGCACTGTGTGCCAGCTAAGGTTGAGCGACGCATTGCCGGAACATGTAGTTAGTACGGAAAGCATGATCGGAACACCACGTGGGTATTTCAAGGAAGTGGTCGATAGTGTACGCTTCCTGTCTGTGCGTTTTTCGAATGATTATCTCAGTGAAGTGAAAAGGAAAACACTGTACAGAGATCTTTGTGATGCACTTTTCCCAGTGCCATTATACAGAGCCATATACAGCGGAGGGCCAGGACAGGATGTGCTGAAACGGGTGAAACGCGTGCAGGTACCACCAGGGGTAAAAACCTTTTTCTTTAAGCTTCACACCTGAGCCACGCAAGCTTTCATTTTCTTTATTGCCGGAACTTTCACTTTGTGGACACCAATTTCAACAGTTTTTGCCAAAGAACAAAATACATAATTATACATATACACATACTTTCACAGTTGCATTGTGCATAATCAAAACATACATCACTGAGCCACGCAAGCGCTTGCTATCGGGCACCGGAAGAATGCTCTATAAGCGCAGGCGCAGACGATCCGAGCCTCCGCCAGTATGGTGGCGCCATCTAGTTAAGGCGCCTGTAAACGTAGCAGAGGCGTAGGAAGGGGGGGGGGGGGGGGGGTTCAAACCCCCAAAATTTTTCCCGCAACCCCCCCCCCCCCCCCCCCCACTTACCCACCCTTTGTTCTCGTCGCTTCGCGCTGACATAATTCATGAAACCGGTGCTATATACTATCACAATTTCATTCCTGGGCGCTTCCTTTTGGGTTGATAATTTACAGCATAGCATGTCTGCTTATGGAAAAAACTGTCACGGTGTTTGTCAAGGCTTTGACACTCTGTGAAGTTTTGGGCGAGAATGTGGCGACCACATTCTGAAGCAACAAATGCGGCAGCCGCATTTTAGATGATGGCGAAAACGCTCGAGGCCCGTTTACTTATATTTAGGTGCACGTTAAAGACCCCAGGTGGTCGAAATCTCCGGTATACATTTCCGCCGCTTCCCTTCAGGTGCCGGTTAGGCCGCGCTCGCGCAGGATCTTAGGCTACGTTCATACTTGGTCTCGAAGCTGTCGGAAGCGGCAAAATCTTGCAAAAAAACCGCCCGCCTAGGCGGCAAAACAGGCAGAAAAACAGGCTGCGAGCCAAATCGGTCTCGGGCCGATTTTTTCGCCATGGCTAAGCGGAAACGCGACGGAAAGTCGTTCTGCTTCACTGGAAGCTACACTAGCATGTAAACAACCGGTCGTAAAATTGAACATGGCACCAAAAGTGTAGGCTGTAATGCTGATCGACGCGATCAAGAACCAGCCCTTGCTCTGCGACAAGAGTGGGACTAAAACGTACTGTCAGCAATACTCGCGATAGTATTCAACGTCGCGCGACCGGAGGTGCGGCAACGAAGCCTTGGCGTGACCCAACTTCTCGCGCTTCAAAGCCAGGCGAACCCACCACCGCCGTTTCCGAGGTGTACGCGTCTTCCGTTTATTCATTGTCCATTTCTAGAAAAAAAGTAGGTATAAGTATAAAAGCCATTTCTTCTTCCACTTCCACGGCAGACAATAGTTAGGCAGATTCCTCGTTGGCGCTCCATAATTCTCCTCGCACGTGTACGGTATGTTGCAGAAGTCGCGGGGTGCTTTTCTCGTCGCGACGATAGATTGGGAGCGTAGGTCTCACGTAGGACGCGCAGGCTTTGGCGAGCCCCAACACAAGGGCCAGCCCGGGTTTTAGCTGTGGTGCTCCCATTGCCCCTTTGGTGTCCGGGAGGCGCCGACAATACGAAATGATGAAATGTTATTACAACTTGTAAATAAAAGCTATTAAAGAAATATTCTCACGCCTAGGCACCAACCTGTGACTCAGCGCTACCGCGCCCGTGTGAAGAGAATTACGGAACCCCAACGAGGAATTTACCGAAGGTCGCAGATGACACGCGAAGTTGTGTAAAATGATCACTTTTGATGACGGGTGGGTCAATGAATGAACATACGGCTCGAAATGCGATAATGAGCGCCACCACGCCGACAAACGTACAGAGACGAGATGGATCTGGACGAAAACGGCAGCGGCGGCCGCGGCGGTAGCAAAACAAATGTGAACAACTTGAACAGGCGCGGAAAAAATTTTCCGGCCGCTTTGGCCTTTCCGCCCGCTTGCCGCTTCCCAAGTGTGAATGTAGGCTTAGTCAGAGCTTAGTCTGCGTAGGCTTAGTCTGCAATTGCGCCCCTACGGAAGGCTGATAATTATACTGTTGTGTTGTTGAATCCCAAACCAGCAATTACGAAAGGCTGGTAGTTGCTGTTTTGTTGTGGAATCCCAAACCAGCAATGTACACACGAAAGGGTTGATGCCAGCAGTGAAATTCTACCGACTCGCAACAGAATGCATGACGCAGACAGCCGACAAGCATGAATTACTGCTGTGCGCAGTACAGCGTAAGTAAGCTCTTGTTGCAGGCGCTGACAGTTCTCGTCGGAGTTCACGCGTCCTGAGAAATTGATTATGTGCACTATGCACTGAACAAGACCGGAGTTCATTCCTGCATCACTAGTACACCAATCAGTCTAGATTATGTGAGGTACAGGGCCGCTTCCTGTTTGCACCGGCGTAAGTGAAGCAGAAATGAGTGGCACGCACTACTTAAAATGCGTACACATGCCATATATATGCTGTGCGGTGAAATATTCTGTACAATTCTGAATCTGTTGACGTAAAGGCAAATGACAGCTGCACGCTCGCACACAGCGGAAGACACAGCGGCCCATGCATTTGCCGCAGGAAATGCAACCCTCTCGTATGAGGGAGCAGGGCGACGAAAGCTTCGGAAAAAAAAAAAGCCTTACGCGTTTTTGCGCGTATTTAAGTTTTCTAGCGCAAAGACGCAGCGAACAAGCTATTGCTATGGGAGTAGGTATAGCCTGGTCACACGTGCATTTTCACGCGTATAGCCGTCCTTGACCTGTGAAACGCACTTCGCCCCGACGAGGACGACGCCATCTACGCTTAACGGAGATTAACAATTAATGATGTCTTCTCCCATCCGACGGATCGTCTCAATGACGCGTTTTCGAAGACTGGTCCATTCAGTGGCGCGATGAGAGGCCGTTGCTCCAAACGCCCACTGTACCTGTCGTACTTACTGTATTTACTGAGATTACTTTACTTTTTCCTATTTCTTCACAAGCAAACGCACATGCGATGGGGGGGGGGGGGTCCCATGTCGGTTGATATACATGTATAGAGTATGCTTAAACTACCGATATTTATTAGCGATCACGTGACGTAGAGAAAGCAGAAGCTTGCCTCCCCCCCCCCCCCGTCGGCCGGTGACCCCCCCCCCCCCCCCCCCCGAAAAAAATTTCTGGCTACGCCCCTGAAACGTAGCGTGCGCAGGCGCAGACTACGACATTCCATTCAGACGCGGCGCGCAATTAAAAAAAAAAGAACGCGATCCCCAGCCTTCGTTAGTATGGTGGCGCCATCTAGTTAAGGTGCCTGCAAACGTATCGTGCGCAGGCGCAGAAGATGACATGCGATTCAGACGAGGCGCGCAATCAACGTGATTCCGATGTAAGATGTGCACCACGCATTCTGGATACCTCTTCGGTACACGTTATGGCGTCTCCTCGCAAGGTACGAACCGCTGCTGAAGAAGCGAATCGTAGAGCTACGTGCGCGGCTACAACCAGGCATCATCGGGCTCAGCAGATTGCTGTGCAGAGAGCATTACAAGCCGCAGCTCGCCGTCGACGCCGGGCGGACAGTTCAGATCGTTCTCGTCAAAACGAGGCGAAGAGACTTTGTCGTGAAGACCCTGGTGTGCATGGTGCCGAAATTGGAGCTACTCTTGAGCCGCTCCACCATCTGTGCTGCGTGTGCCGCGCAGGCCTGTTACTTTTAGATGCGAAGCATCTTATGCTCGGGGCTATGTCACTCCCTCCCTCCCTACCTCCCTCCATCCATCCAACCGCCGTGCGTCAAACACCCCTACTGCGCATCCTCCTCCCCCTCCTCTCCTTGTCTCATCTCCTCTCCTCTCGGCATTCCTCCTCTCCACTCCGACGCTCCTCTCCTTTCCGGATTGCGCAACGAATGGCAACACCTGCGGCTCCGCGCGCGATAATGCGAAGCAGCTTAGGTTAGAGGCGCGACGGTAGGCGCCCCAGAGGCACCGGCAACAGTCACCAACGCCGCGCGCGTTCGGTGCGAACGCGGGCAAAACGCCGACGGCATCGACAACAATTCTGCGCGTTGCTGGTGCTGCTGCATGTCCAAGTTTATACAGCTGATAAAACTACCTTGAGTCGACCCCATGGCTGCTTCGCATACTACTCAAGGTTCCCCGACGGGAAGATGGTGTAATTTTTTATTGCGATAGAAATTATATGGACACTCCAAAGCAGATCTGCCGCCGTCGTCGTCGCCGTCGCCGTGAGGTTTCGTATGACGTCAACGGCGATGAAATCGTCGCCGCGCTCCGGACGCTGTATATGCGAGTGAAAGAGCGCGAGGGACGCGCGCTTTTACGGGGAGCGAACGCACGTCGGAGAGCAAACGCGCGTTCTGCGCCGTGCTCCCTGAAGGGCTGCAGAATTAAGCGTCTCTTTCCTCCTTGCCATTTATGGAGAGCAAACGCAACTTTTGCCGTCGTGCGAAAGGCTGTGGGGGGACGGGAGGGAAGGAGGGGAGGCGACGTTTAGCTGCGGCACCAAATACGTATTTATATAAAAACGCCGCGCGCGTTCGGTGCGAACGCGGGCAAAACGCCGACGGCGTCGGCAACAGTTCTGCGCGTTGGCGGTGCTGCTGCATGTCCAAGTTTATACAGCTGATAAAACTACTATCCTTACTCCGCATAGCTCTCTACTAATTTGCTATCGCAATTGGTGCTTCGCCTTTCAGATGGAACTGCGC
Source organism: Dermacentor silvarum (assembly GCF_013339745.2). NCBI lineage: Eukaryota > Metazoa > Arthropoda > Arachnida > Ixodida > Ixodidae > Dermacentor > Dermacentor silvarum. The sequence goes on along the minus strand of NC_051164.1, from coordinate 67,709,352 downwards.
CAAATTGTTTTCTTTACTTTTTGTGCGCGCTCTCGTAATCGATCGTTTAAACATCGCTCGGTGTGCCCGATGTACACTTTACCGCAGGAAAGAGGAATCGAATAAACAACTCCTGAGGAACATTTCACGAAGGTAGTGGCACTCCGTGCCTGCCCATAAATTTTTGCCCACGACGTCCCACACAGAGTGTGTGTGTGGCGGACGTCGTGGTTCATGGGCAAGCATGGAGTGCGCTGTGTGTGGCGGACGTATCTAATGTGTTTGCGTGTGTAGGTGTGCGCGGATTTGCGAGTGTGTCTATTTGCATTCTTTTAATTATTTGAGGTGTTCAACCTTCTGCTCATAAATACTTGCACAGGAGGTGTGTCGGGAGGCGACGGACGTAAGTGGCATCGGCTTCGACGCCACCTGCTCGCTCGTGGTCCTGGACGACTCCGGGCGGCCACTGACCGTCAGCCCGAAAGGTACGCTTTGGAAGGCAGACCCATTTTCGAGATAAATAATATTGAATTGTTATTCGGTCCGTTGCAGGCTCACAAACCAACGCACCTTTTCTGACCGATAGTAGGCTTGATGGGCAGCCCCGCGTGCTCGCACTGCTAATGATTCCTTGCTTGTTATTACTTTTTTTCTTTCCGTCACGTCCACCCCTTTAACTCTGCGTAGGGTAGCAAACCGACCGCTTGTTTGATTGTTGCTGTGGTCGTTCTGGCTGCCTGTAGTATTAGTAGTTAGTAGTAGTAGTAGTAGTAGTAGTAGTAGTAGTAGTAGTAGTAGTAGTAGTAGTAGTAGTAGTAGTAGTAGTTCTTGTTTCAAGCCAGGGGGGGGGGGTCACACCAACGAACAGGATTGCCCACAGAGAAGGTAATGAAAACATCACACAAGCACAAACCACTGAAAAAAAAATGTCGCAGTTTCTTCCGAAAGGCGAAGCATCGATTGCGATAGCAAATTAGTAGACAGCTATGCCAACTAAGGATAGTAGTTTTATCGGCCGCATGACTTGTACACATTTCGTTACTAACTAAATTAACAAGCACGGTGTCACTCGCGCACAGGTAAACAGCAACACATCTCGCTCGATGACCGCGGAAATTTGCTGTCAAAACGCTGGAGGGGGGAAGCGCGGCAACAGAAGCGAGCGAATTGACCTTCGTGCCGCCTCTCGCTTCAACCCAAGGTAAACTTCGAAAGCACAGCCCATACGAAGCTACCGCCACTAGTCAGACTTTGTTCACATCGCAAATCGCTTTGAAGATGTGGCCTGCGCGGGCGCACATTTTGTACACGTCGCAGAGCGCTTTCAAGATACGGCGGCCGCGCGGCCGCGCCGTAAGCAGCAGCCGCCGGTGTACAACGCACCCCTCCCTCACCTTCCCCCCATGCCTCGCGCGTGACGAAGACGGCACGCTCCCGCCTCGCTTTCCTTCCTCGCGCGCGCGAGATTGAGCCGCTATCGTCGGCTGACCCTCGCTAGCTTTCACTCGCACATACAGCGTACGGCGCGCGGCGTCGCTGTTACCGTGTTTGGACTTCATACGGAACCTCACGGCGACGACAGAAGTGCGCTTTGAGTATAATTGCTATCGCAATAAAAGGCGCAGTTCGCCCGAAAGGCGAAGCATCGATTGCGAAAGCAAATGAGTGCATATCTATCCGAAGTAAGTATAGTAGTTTTATAAGCCGTATAAACTTGTAAACATAGGCATACTAACAAAATGGACAATCATGGTGTCACGCGCGCACAAGCAAGCATGAACACATCTCACTCGATCATCGCGGAAACTCGCTGTGAAAACACTGCCGTGAGTAAGCGCAGCAGCAGCAGCGAGAGAATTGACCTTCGTGCCGCCGCTCGCATCAACGCGAACTAAGTCGCGAAAGCACAGCGCAAGGCGGACTCTGTCCCCGCCGCAGATAGCTTTCAAGATATAGCGGCCGGGCGGGCGCGCGCGGCGTAGAACGCCCCCCCCCCCCCCTCCCCCGGACCCTTGCGGTCTAGGCCAACACCACCTAGACTAGGAGTCCAGGTGGCGTTGTCCAGGCGGGCGCGCGGCCGCTCGGGCCGCTCGGAGTAGAACGCCCCCCCCCCCCCCCCCCCCCCCCCCCCTTCTTCCTTCCCGCCCTCGGCAGCGTTGCGCGCGACTGGAAGACGCACGTGTTTAAGTCACATGGAATTGATCACCAAGCATTTGCGTCTCACGCTCTAACATAGAGATAGATGGTTCTAACATGGAGTTATCATGCATCTTTTGTGATGTAAAATGCTGCTGCAAGTTCGCGAGCGTTATTGTCTGTGATTGACGATGATCTTGATTCAATCTAAAAAAGAAGTACAACCGCATGCTTCACAATTAACGGGCTCAAGGATGGGAGGGAAACGTGCTCTTTGAAGAATTATTCCAACTCGCCCAACTTTCCACCTTACTGCTTCCGTATGGTCACGCGCATAATCCGTTGCAGGAAACAGTGGCTTTGCTGTTGATGTAGATTTTTTTCAGGTATGACGCATATCCAACATGGCATGGATTATATACTATAAATTGAATGACCATCAACAAATATCAGTATTGCGAAAAAAAAAACTAACCAAGAAAATAGCTGATATGAAATTCAAGGAAAAAAAAATGGGGTACCAGTCCGGGACAGTGGCTTTGGTAAACTCGGCGGTAATGCAGTTGCCCTCAACGTGAAAGCTGGGGAAGTGCGAAGCAGTGATTCGCCGGTGTTTCCCTTGCATTTTCCTTGAGTTTATCTTGTTTTATCATGTGTTTATATTGTGTTTAGCAATCGATCATCCGTTTGGACACAACTGGTGGGAAACCGCCACGCACATGAAGCCAAACCAACACGCACATGGAACCAAAAAAGCCTTTGCTGATTATAGTTAAACGCGATTTTAACGAATTTGTGTTAATTCGATTAATTCATGAGTATTCCTATATTTCACATTATTCTGAATCATGTTAGTTTATTTTGAGCCTATTTTGATCGATTCTGCACTTGTTCTGACCCTGTTCTTGCGCGTCACGTGCCGACAGCCCGGGCCCCTAAAGTGCTTCGCATTTAATAAAAAGAGAGATTGCGCCATTACGCCGTGGTGGCGCTGGGGCCTTTGGCGTTTCACTGCTGAGTCCGATGAGCGCGGGATCAAACGCCGGCCGCGGCCGCCGCATTTCGATGGGGACGGAAATGCAAGAACGCCCGCGTACGCATTGGGTGCATGCTAAGGAACCCCAGGTGGTCAGAATTATTCCAGAGTCCCCCCCTACTGGCGTGCTTCAGAATCGAATCCTGGTTTTGACAAGTAAAACCCTAGAATTTGATTACCTTGAATTTTAAGGTTAAGAGATAATGTTTCAAAATTAAGTCGCGACGGAGATGGCCTTTCTTTAGCAACCTAAACTGCTTGATAGCACAATAAACTTGTGATGTGCAATGCGAATTGCCCTGCGAGTGCGGCAAAACTGTTTGGCTTCAAACAATACATTCGGAACAGCCAGCGAAAAGGAAAATAAAGAAGAAAGAAATCTTGCGCTGTTTCAAAGGAAGAGAAACTGCGACAAGAAGGAAGGAAGTGGCCAATAGCTTGCTCTTCGTTACGAAAGAAGCATAGTATGTACGATGAAGGGTGCTGAGAGACGCTAGCCGCGTCTGCCCAAGTAACTCGGAGCCTAGTTGACCGAACGAATGCCCACCTTTATTAGACAACACCATATGTATAGAACGCATGGCGCGTAGCGCTCTCTACATCCCTCCCCCGAGATATGTACACAAGAAACACCAAACACGTCACAAGTCAAGTCTTCTCGGAGTTTTGACTCGAAGCCCAAACCTGGTGACTCTTACGCCGCGATCATTGGAGACTTGTGGTGTCGCTGTTACCGTGGCGTCTGTTACCGTGGTCGGCGCTTCGTGCTCCTCGCGGTTTTCACCCTGAGCTGGCTCGCTGAGCTGGCCCATCGTTGGGTCTGAATAGGGCACTAGATGCATCCTATTACGCACAAGCACCGCGTTGGGTGTTTCCACGACGTACGAGCGGGGCTTGGAGGCTGGGCTAAGAACACACGCCGTATCCTTGATGTCTCGAACCCACATCATATCTCCTGGCTGGAGCGGAGGAAGGATGGTCGCGGCATGACGGCGATCGAAGTCTTTCTTCTGCTGCCTTCTCACCTCTTCGTCTTGGCACTTGTCATCGTCTGGTGCCGGCCACTTCGGTTCGAGGTGGTCCACTATCTTGAGAAGCCTGATTCGCAGGCTGCGACCCAACAGAAGCTGCGCTGGGCTGAACCCTGTGACGCCTGCAGTGTCTCTATACGACAGAAGAGCCAGAAAAGGATCGTCTGCTTTCGCAATCAATTCTTTGATCGTACGCACCATCCTTTCCACTTCTCCATTTGACTGCGGGTAGTTTGGACTTGAGGTGATGTGTTGGAAGCCATAGCGCTTCGCAAAAGCACCAAAGGCATGTGAAACAGGTCCATTATCGCTTCATACTACTGCACGAATGCCAAAACGAGCAAAAATGCTTTTGACTGCACTGACAACCGCCTCAGAGTATGTGCTTCGCATGTAGATGACTTCAGGGTAGCGAGAACTACTAGTAGGTAGTTCTGTCCCTTGTAACTAAACAAGTCCATTCCTACTTGCCACGGTTGCGCTGGAGTCTTCGTTACCACCAATGGCTCGCTTCTTTGCGCTCGTGTGACTGCACACTGCCTGCAGCGAGTGACTGTGTCCCGTATTTGCTGCGAAAGTCCGTACCACCACACGGAGTCCTGGGCCCTTAGGCGGCATCGGTTAGTTCCCTGGTGGCTTTCATGGATAAGTTCGAGCGTATCCTTTTGCAGCGAAGCCGGGATGACAAAGCGATTACCCTTTAGCAAGACGCCGTTGCACAAAGAGAGATCACCTCGATGGCTCCAGTACTTCTTGATGTGCTCCGGAATCCCGTCTCGACGTGGCCAGCCCTGAGTGTAGTATTTGACGAGCTGGTTGCATTCCCAGTCCAGTTCTTGGTGCCTGCGAACATCATCTACAGTAACCAGCTTCGTGTCTGTGACCGTAGCACCTTGAAATTCTCCAGAACTCCTCCACCACATCCACCGGACTGATCGACGGCTCCTCATCCGGAGCCCTTGAAAGAGTATCAGCAGTGGCTAGCTGTTTGCCAGGAACGTAGACCACGCTAAATTGGTAGTGCATAAGTTTGATGCGAAACCTTTGAATACGTGGGGGCATCGTGTCCAAGGCAGCGTTACCAAGTAGTGTTACTAGCGGCTGGTGATCGGTTTCTACCATGAAATTTAAGCCACGCATGTATTGGTCAAAACGGTGCACTACCCATGCTACCACCAGCGCCTCTTTCTCTGTTTGGCTGTAGCGCTGTTCCGCTTCAGTAAGCGACTTGGATGCAAAGGCTACCTCGCGTCGCTCGCCCGATGGTTCCTGCAGAAGAACGGTTCCCAATACAAATGAGCTAGTGTCGCATGAGACAATGGTATCACGACTGGGATGATACTTTGCAACGCACAGGTCTGAGGTGAGCATCGCCTTTACTCGATTAAAAGCAGTCTCTTGAAGCGGTCCCCATTGCCATGAATTTTGCTCGCCTAGCAAGGCGCGAATAGGGGCGGTTGCCTGCGAAAGGTTGGGCAGGAAGAGACCAATATGATTAGCCATGCCGAGGAATCGCCTCACCCCAGCAACGTCCTTGGGTGGTTCCAAGTTGCGCAGTGCTTCGAGTTTGCTGGGACTTGGCCAGATACCGTTGGCGTCGATGACCACACCCATAAACTCTACTTTGTCTTGACCGAAGCAGCATTTTGACTTGTTGAGTTTAACTCCGGCTCTCCTCAGACGTTCAAGAACCTCCACGAGTCGCTTGTCGTGCTCTTCGGTATTTGCCAAAAACCAGGATGTCGTCTATCATGTTGACGACGTTCGGTTGCCCCTCCAGAACTCGAGCCATTTCTCTCTGAAAATACTCCGGTGCTGAAGTCAGGCCAAAAGGTAGACGACAGTAACAGTAGCGTCCAAATGGCGTAACGAATGTTGTATACTCTTGGCATTCTTGGGACAATCGCACTTGGTGAAATCCTGCTGTCACGTCCAGCTTCGAGAACACTTTGGCGTCGTCCAGTTGCCCGAGCACCCATTCGACCGTTGGAAGCACGTGCCTTTCACGAATAACTTCTTTGTTGAGCTTTGTTAAGTCCACACATATTCGGATGCCGCCTGATGCCTTCGGTACTGCAACCAGACCGGCACACCATGGCGTCGGCTTCGTAATGCGCCTGATGACACCTTGTTTTCCATCTGGTCCAGCTCCTGCTTTACCTGGTTGTACAGAGGAATGGGAATTCTTCGAGGTACACTGAGAGCAAATGGCCTGGCATTTGGCTTGAGTCGAATAGTGTACTCCTCCCCTACGGTACCAAGCCCTTCGAAGATGTCCTGGCCAGGGGTTGCGTCGCTTGCAGAGCTGGCTTCTTCTTCAGGTCGATGTGCGGCGTCGATGAACTTCACAATTCCCAATGCGCTGATAGCAGGGTAGCCTAGTAGAGGTGTAGACTGTGAAGGCATGACGTACACTGACTGTGCGCAGGTGCGGCTCTTCCACTCCAACGTAGCTGTGAATTGACCTGTTACTTTCAAAGGATAATTTCCTGTACCGGTGACATGACCCTCCGGTTTTTCGAGTCGCGACGGTACGCCCGAAAAAGTGCTTGGAACGACGGTAACTTCCGCTTTTGAGTAAACCTTGAACTTGAGTGGGACTCCATTCACGTGGACCCAAACAAACTTAGCATTTGCCTCATTGGTCTTGACAGCATTCATCTCGGTGGCATGTGACTGTCGGCTTTGCGAGCGTTGATTAGCTAACCAAACTGCTTCGAAGTGTCCTTTTTTTTGCAAAACTTGCAGACAGCTTTGTTAGCAGGACAAAATTTCCTCTCATGCTCTTCTCGTCCGCAGAAGTGACACGATCTGTGCGCGCCGGCGAGGAGCGTTTCTCGTGATCCCGACGCTTGATTACGCGACTGCCTTCTCGTTATCGCTGGCCTGCGTTTCGCTGCATCAACGGCGACTGGCCCAGGTAACTGACTTTCTCGTTCACGTTTTTCTCGATCGGCATCTTCGTGCAGACGTGCATGCAGGAGCGCTTTCTCAAGCGTCAAGTCGGAAGTGCGGCAGAGTTGTTCCGATAACCTGCTGTCCAACAAACCGACAATAAATCGGTCTCGAACGAGCCTGTCCTCGACGGACGCTGAGCCGTATAGTTGCATCTTTTAACCATGTTTCGCGACCCGGAATAAAAAGCATCGACGCTTTCGTCTCCTTGCTGCGTCCGCTTGTGAAAGCGATCTCTCTCATGAACTTGGTTTAGCGGGTGCACGAAACGCGAGGTGAACTTGCTTTTAACAACGCTGTACGACTGAACTTCTTCGGCCGACAAGTTGAAAGACGCCAGCACGCGTCGAGCTTGAACACCCATGCAATAAAGAAGCGTTCGAACCCGAACCTCGTCGGTAGCTTGGTGCAATCCTGTAGCGTAGGCCAAGGCAACGGCCAAGGGATCCGGCAGTGGCCAAGAGGAGGCGTTGCGAAGGCATAGTCCTCGAACTGCTCAATCCAGGTAGACCATGTAGTACTTGGGTCGGCGAAGTCGAAGCTCGATGGCTGTTGGAGTCCAGGTATTCCGGCAAACGTAGCGTCCGGCTTGTTCGCCATTAGAGAGAGCGAACGGCGGCCACTTCTGACACCATGTACGATGAAGGGTGCTGAGAGACGCTAGCGAACGGCGGCCACTTCTGACACCATGTACGATGAAGGGTGCTGAGAGACGCTAGCCGCGTCTGCCCAAGTGACTCGGAGCCTAGTTGACCGAACGAATGCCCACCGGTTGGGCCGGCACGTCGCTCTCTTGGATGTTCAAGCAAATCAAAGGTATTTTAGATTCGGCTTCCAAAATTTCAGCTGAGGTTTGTTTTTAAACGCATAGGGACGCCATTCGACGCGCGGATTGGGTTTAAAAGGGGTTATTTATTAATTTTTGGCCGTTGGCTGTTTGCCGCCGCCCACCGAGCGGGTATGCGCCATTGTGCGGGTGGGCCTGCCTAAGTATGCATAACCACGGCCGCTAGATAAAAAAAAAAAAAAAAAAAAAAAAGGTGCGGCCTGCCGCGTGCATCGAAAACGGATCCGCCGCTGCGCCACGCGCCGGGGTCTGTTGTTGTTGTTGTTGCCTCAAAACATGGCTCGTACCCACGAGGGGGATTGGCCACACTGGATAAAATAAAACATACACCTAACAACGAACAAAGGGGTAAAGGTGAATAATCAAAATTAAGATTTTGGCAACTCCTTACACAGATTTTAAGATGTCCTATACATAAACTAACTAAATAAAAATTAAGAGGAAACTAACTACAACAGACATACAGACAAAGAACTTTATTAAATAGGTCCTGAGAAGCCCTGCCCTATAGGGCAGAGCTGCGGGCCGCTCCCACGTGGGGACGGGTAGGCCGAGCCTAACCGCCGCATCGTGGGCTCTCTGGACAGCCCAAGTTTGTCGTGACAGGTCTGAGCTCTGTATGGCAGAGCTCCATTCTTCTTCCGTGATGCGATTCGGCCCCTGTAACGAGGGGCATCGCCAGAGCATGTGTTCTAGATTGCTAACAGCCGCACAGTCGGGGCAAGTAGAGCTAAAAGCCTCTGGAGTGATCGAATGAAAAAGGGCCAGGTCGACTAACTACAAAAATAAACATAAAAAGTTGTCGCAGTTTCACCCGAAAGGCGAAGCATCAATTGCGATAGCAAATTTGTAGAGAGCTATACGGAGTAATGATAGTAGCTTTATCAGCTGTATAAACTTGGACATGCAGCAGCACCGGCAACACGCACAACTGTTGTCGACGCCGTCGGCGTTTTGCCCGCGTTCGCACAAAATGCGTGCGGCGTTGGTGACTGTTGCCGGAGCCTCTGATATAAATAGGCACTTGGTGCTGCAGCTAAACGTCGCTTCTCTTCCCTCCCCCTCCCCCCACGGCCTTTCGTGCGTCCGAAGAAGGCGCGTTTGCTCTACATATATGGTGATTGTAAAGGAGGAAAGAGACGCCTACTTATGCAGCCCTTAACTTATCCCTTCTTTCTCTCCCACTTACCCCTCCCCGTTGGCGCTGAGCCGTGCTCCCTCAAGGGCTGCAGAAGATAGCGTCAACCTTTCCCTTTCCCTCAAGAACCACTTATCATCATCATCGTCATCATCACGGCGCAGAACGCGCGATTGTTCTCCGCCGTGGGTTCACTCCCCGTGAAAGCGCGCGTCCCTCGCGCCCTTTCACTCGCACATACAGCGTTCGGTGACGCGCGGCGACGATTTCATCTCCATTGACGTCATACGGAACCTCACGGCGACGGTGACGCCGACGGCAGAAATCTGCTTTGGAGTGTCCATATAATTGCTATCGCAATGAAATAAAATGTACCACGGTCGGTACCCTAGCAGCGTAACCTTCCGGATGCTTCAATAAATTTGTGTACTGCAGTGATCATCGATCCCTGACTTGTGCCTAATTGACAGGCCCCAAAAGACAAAATGTTTGGCGTTGTAAGTGCCAAACCCAGATTACTACTTGGAAATAACAGAAACGTTCTACGGAAGGAGGAGAAGCGGTGGCAAGAAAGAAATAAATGGTCAATAGTCTCCGGTTGATTACAAAACAAGCAGAGGTCAGTGATTGATAAACCGGATCTATGAAGATAAAAATTTAGGCGGGGAACTCTGCAGCGGAAAGTTAACAGCGTCGCCTCACATTGGCGTGAAAGGCATTTGCTCGTGTTCCACCGAAATTTTAAATGTTGAAAATCGTCTGAAGAAAGTATGGACTAGTCATGGCAATTCAGCAATAAAAGGCGTTAAAATCTAGCTCCTGTTATAAAAGAGAAATCAGGAAGAATAATTATGACCGGACCATTTAGTGATGTCGAAGCAAGCGAGTCAGCTGATTCATTTAAAAAGATTCCACTATGTCCGGGGACCCAGACAAAGAGGACTTCGGATAAATTTTGTGGGTCTGTTGTCTGGCATCGACATAGCAAATGCGTCAGGAACGCGCTTGGAACGCCGTCGCGCGTGCAAGCCGAAGCGTTCCATCCCCCTCAGCTAGCGCCGTTCGGCCCAGCCAAGCGGCCGACAATGCAACTACGGCCGTCACGTTCGCTCCCATAGCAGCGCGCCCGACGCGGCAGGCCGCACCTTTTTTTTTTTATCTAGCGGCCGTGGCCTAACACTAGGCAGACGGTAGACCCATGTCATCTCGGCGTCCCCGACGGACCCACCTAGTGCTGGGCAGTCGCCCCGCTCGGAGGAGGGGGATCTGTCGGAGGACGGCGATGCGGTGATCGCGCGTTTCTGCGCCATGATAGATCGAATGCCAGCGACTTCGGAGGAGCGACCAGTCGACACCGAGGACGAAGAGACGCTGTCCTCTGTTTCGGAGAACACGGCGGTGGCGGCGGCGCTCCCCGCGGACCTCGGCAGCCGCGTGCAGAGCTGAGTGCGGGAGACCGAGGACGAGGTCCTGAACTATTGTACGTGTCCGGCGAACAAGGTGCCCGTCGACGCCCGAAAGTTCCTGATGGCCCGGGTTTTCGAGATGGTCGCCTTCTGCTCGGACCTGCGGGCGGAGGCGGCCACGGAGCGCGGCGCGGCCCTTGCCTTGCAGGGCCAGCTCGTTGAGGCGCGGCGTTGCAGAGGCGTGCCATCGTCGCGGAGGCTGGCCCTGGGAGTGCCGGTCGGGGTCTTGGCGCGCCATCGGCCGATGTCTTTGTGACGGCGGGTGCTGGCAGCGTCGGAGCGGGCGCCCTGGCGTCCGTGCCCGCTACGCAGATGAGCTATATGCGGCTGCGCTGAAGTCGGGCATCCTGCCCGCCGCTGGCGCGGCCTGCGGCGGTCCTGATGCGGTGGTTGGTGCCGTGGGGGCGCCTTCTCGCCCCATGCACAACCACGTCGCGTTCCTGACGCCGACTAGCCAGACGGACGCGCCAGCGAGGGACGTGGTGCGCCTCCTCAAAACCAACATCGACCCTGCTTCGAAGGATATCAAGGACGTCTCCTTGCGGCTCACAAGGTACGGCGTCACGGTTTTTACCAACCGCAAGCAGTCAATTCAAAACATGAAGAAAGCAATCGAAGGAAAACTCAGTTAGACGATCGGCCTTGATTGTTCGAGTGGGAGAAAAGCGGAGCCCCCACGTTAAGTTTTCTGGGGTGGACCACGACATAGCGCCGCATGACTTTTTAAAGAGACTTAATGATAAGAACCCTGCTCTTGGCCTCGACCTCGAAACGTGCAAGGTCAGGGTAACCTACAGAAAGAAGGCGGGAATGGGCGCTTACATCGCCGAGGTTAACCCTCACACGCGTTCAAAGAACTCATGTCGCGCCCGCGTCTCTCGCTGGGTTGGACGATGGTCCGGGCGATGGAGCATGTTTCGACGTGTACCTTTTGCGCAACCTATGGTAATGGTCGTACTACATGCCCGGTGCGCAATAATATCTCCAAAGCAGTATGCATGCGTTGCGCGGGTGAGCACCTTGGGATCACGTGCAAGGCGCGCTTGGGAGAGGCAGCTGTGTGCTGCGCGGTATGCCGCCGCGCAGGTCTTCCGTCGTCAAGTCACACTGCCGGGCACCCCGAGTACAGCGTACTAGAATGTTTTTAAGATATTCTAGTTCACTATACCCCGAGTGTCCGATGCTGATGGAGAGCGTGGCGAGGCCGAGAGCGCGCACAAATTATGGCGCTTAGCGGCAGCATGCGCGCCGCGAGGGTGGGAGTGGGGGTGAAAGGTCAACACGAGATGACAGCACGTCGGGGAGCGAGGTGCCGACCGCGGGCGTGCGGCTTGCGGAGCAGGGTGTTGGGACGCGCGGGAGAAAAACGGAAAGGTCGAAGGGAGAGGGGGCGGTGAGGGTGTCGTTCATACAGAAACTTGGACCACGCTAGGCTGGCCACTCAAAATCTGTGCGAGCGCATGCGGCAATGCGAGGTGCCCTTGGCGGCAATATCGGACCCTTATCGTCCGTGCGGGAAGGTGGCGCAGCTCCCGCTAGGCTATCAAAAGTTTGCTGTGGAAAATGACCCTGCAGCCATGATAATTGCACATAGACCGCAGCTGGATATTTGCCCGCTGGTCCTAGCAAAATTAGTGGTGACGGTTTACTGTGAGGCGAGAGATTTGAAATTTACATTCATCTCTGCATACGCGCCACCGCATCGGTCTATGGATGCGACGCTGGAGGAGATAGAGTGGGCGATGGCGCTGTCGCGAACCCGGAACGTCATCGTAGCGGGCGATTTCAATGCAAAACACCCGCTCTGGGGTCCATGTGCGGGAGACGAGCGAGGTACGCGCCTTCTTGAATTTATGGCAGCCAACCGTCTGATTATGTTAAACGACCCGCAAAGCCAGCCCACGTACGAAACTAAATACGCCGCGAGCTGGATAGATATCACGATGGTGACACACAGCGTCGTTGCGGCAGGGTTACAGCTGGGCTGTGAGGGACGATTTGACTTATTCGGAGCACCGAAACATTGAAGTACAAATCGGAGCAGGCCAGGGAGAGCGGCGCCGGAGGCTCACAACGTTTGCGCAGTTCGAACTCCTGGACTCGCTGCGTGACGAACAGTGGTTCGCGCGGGTGCAGGGCGCAGAATTGCGATAGACGGAGGCTCTGGATGCGGTCCTGTCCGGCTTTCAGATGCTGTATGACCGCCTGCATAAAAAGCACCTCAGACCGATCAGGGGTAAAGGCAATCCATGGTGTATTGCCTTTACAACATTGCAACACCGGCGTAAGGTGAACGCGACAACAACCACGCACCTTGAATCGGCGGCCCTGCTTCTGCGGACACAGATAGCGGTGGGCGACCCTAGTAAAGACAAGCCGTGTTATGCGGAAGTGCGCTCGCTGGTGGCGACAGCCTATTGGACGCGCGAGAGGGAATTCACCGTGGACGAAATTGAAGTGATTCTGGGGAAAATGCTGGGAAATTCGGCACCCGGAGCGGATGGACTCACGCCGGCGTTAGTGAAGGGCTTGATAAAGGCGCAGCCAGGATTTGCACTCATGGTATTCAATGTGGCTTTGCGCCTTGGGTACTTTCCCTGTTGCTGGAGGAGGGGTAGGATTATCTTTATCCCAAGCCGAACAGACCACCCGAGCTCCCAGGGTCGTACAGACCGATATGTATCAACTCGGTTCTCGGCAAAGTACTGGAGCGCATCGTATATGGGATGGGAGACTTTATTATTTTCTGCATCGCAACGGGCACATACACGAGAGGCAATACGGATTTGCCCACGGGAGGAGTGCAGTACTGGCCTTGTTCGACATGAAAACACGACTGCTCCAACTCAAGGCAGAGAAAACACCAGCAGTGCTCATGTCTCTAGATTTCAGGGGGGCGTTCGACAGTGTCTGGCACCCTCTGGTGCTTCGCTTCTTCAGGGACAGGGGCTTGCCCAGCAATTTGTATCACCTAATAAAGTCTTTCCTGGAAGAAAGACACGTGATTTTCCGGTCACACGCGGGAGAGGTTGCGGCAAGCCAGTCTCTGGGCAGCCCACAGGGATCGCCGCTGTCACCCCTGCTTTGGAATGTTCTAATACATGACCGGCTGTGCCTCCCCATGCCACCCGGAGCCACGGTCCAGGCGTACGCGGACGACACCGTGATACTCGTCGCAGCACGATCGCGGGATGAGCTGGGAGCAGTGGGGTCTGAGGTGTTGGCGCGGGTGGTAGAATGGACAGAGAAGGCCCGGGTGTCGCTCAACATGGACAAGACTTTCTGCGTCCTCTTCTCCCATGGTCGTGGCGGTATGGAGAGGGTGCATCCCACCATACGTCTGGGGAGCGAGGGGAAAGGTTTGAAATTTGTCGAGTCATTGCGAATTCTCGGAGTGATCTTCGACAGGCGATTATCGTTCTTCAAGCACGCCGACCACCTGGAGGAGAAGGCGGAGTTCCTGTCGGCGAAAGCGATTGCGTTTGCGCAGATGCAGGGCGGGCTGCGGCCAAAAGACCACTCGCCTATACCAGCAGGTCATGTTGCCTGCCTTGACGTACGCATCAATCATATGGTGGAGCGAAAAGCCCGATTGCCGGTAAAGCGCCCGCGTCGCATCTGTGCAGCGCACGGTCCTCCTTTCGTTCTTGGGAGCGTTTCGGACCACACGCACCGCGGCTCTTCAGGTTCTTATGCGCGCCCCACCATTGGCACTCGAGCTGGACAGGGCGAATGCGGAGTTCCGCCTTTTCGCCCTGGGTGAAAGCGTACATTACGGCGCGTCATCCTTCTCGCCATGCGACGTGCTTTTTTCTGTCGACCCGTGGGACACGCACCCGGCGGACGCTCGTTCGTTCGCCTTCCGGCGCCTATCGATACACGAAGCACGACAACTTTCATGTGACGAGGGTGTCCACGTCTACACCGACGGCTCGTCCACGGCACTCTCGTCAGGGGCTGCCTTCGTCGTCCTGGGACCGAGAGGACGGATTGGCTCGATAGGGCGATTTAGGCGACCGCGATTTTATCGCGTTTGCCGAGGCGCTCGCGCACATACGGGGCGGAGGCGTCAGCGGGGAGGTACGTCTGTACTCGGACGGCCTATCGCTCCTGTGTGCGCTGTCCAGACCGAGCACCACGGACGCTAGAGTAGCAGCGATCAAGACACTGCTGCAGGAAATCACGCGCACGACACAGGTCCAGTTATTTCATGTCCTGGGGCATAGTGGATTGTTTGGAAACGAGCTGGCCGACTTTCTTGCGTTCCGAGCCGCAAGCATAGGGACTGAAAGAGTGGCGCCGATACCAATCAAGGCAGTCTGAGCTGCTTTTCGGAAGAACAGCGGACGCAATGGTCGCACCAATGGGAACAAGAAAACGCGGACACGACACTTTTTCGCTGGATGCCGCGTCTAGACGAACTGCCTTCGTTTTTCCCTTCGCTGCGCTGGCTTGTCACGCTATTGACGGGGCATGGACGTTTCCCCTATTACTTTCATAGGTTCGATCTGATGCGCGAGCCCTTATGCCCCGTGCGGTTCAATGTGTGAATTGTTCGACCATTACATATATGAATGCCCGCTAACCTGTGCTCTCGCGCAAACTATGACGCCGTCGAGCGCACTCGTTGACCGAAATTAACCGGTCCTACTTGTGGGTTCTTGGTGTCTCACAGGAGACCAACCACCGCGGGTTCGAGCTTAGCGAGCCACAGGGTCGCGTCAGCCGTCGCCTCCAGCACCGCTACGCGCGAGCTCAGGCCGCAAGGGGCTACCGAGCGACGCACGCACAAACACAGTAATGCCCTTGAGATAACGGAAACCGCTTATGGAATCCGTCGGCACCAGCACTGCACAAACGCCCGCGCTGCGGGTAACCAAAGGGGTCCCGCACCAGGGCGAAAATACAATAACAGGCGCATATAGCACGTCGCTGCGAGAGCACAGGCTCAAGCTGGGACACGCCGCTAGGAAAAGTCCCGGCGGCTATGCTACTTGCTCTGGCGATAACCAATGGGTCAACTCGCGAGAGCTCGGGCAATCTCCTTCGGCTTGGGCTTTCGGCAAGTGCGGCTCGGCGTGGTACGACCTCGCGCTGATCGGCTTAGCGTCAGGAAAGTATCAGCACAAAGTACGCGCTCCCTGCACGGGCAAAGGCAACGTGCGCGAGCTCACGTCCTAGTCACAAAGGTGTCGGCGGACGTGAGGAAAGCATGTACGTACCTTGCGCCGGTCCCGGAGATAAGAGAGCCACGCTCAGTAACTCGCAGCCGACGCGGCCGCGTAGTGACGTCGGCGCCCCGCCCTCACCGCCAACCACCGCGAGTGGAACGCCACCGCGGAAACCGGTTGGGAGCGGGACGGGGAAAAGGCGGGGGACGGCAGGACAGGTGAAGCCCGCGCAATGGCGCCGGCGCCTCCCTCAATCTCCACGGGTGCTGACTGTTTTCACAACAAATCCATGCAGGGGCGGGGCCTCGCCTCGATGATGGTTTGACCAGCGTCATTGGGTGTCGGTTCTCCTCGAGCATGACCCTTGATCTCGTATTGGAGCAGTTTTACAGTATTTACGATGCTCTTCATAAACGCAATCTACGAGTGGTCAAGCCGCATGCTACTTCAGGCAATACCTGGTGGACGCCACAACTGGCCGCTGAGCGGTCAAGGGTGCGCGCTATGCGCCGGCGGCTCCAACGGACGCGCGATCGTGACCTGCGCTATGTGTTCAGGTTACAATATGCCCGCGCCTTTGCGTGTTACAAACGTAATATCCGACACATCAAAGATACGTTTGACAGGTCCCTGTGCCAGGAACTTACGTCTCGCAATCTTTTCGGTCAGCCTTTTAAGCTGGCGTTTGCCAAGCTGTCGCCACCGACGCATCTGCCCCCACTAATTCAGTCGGATGGAAATCTGACCTCTTCTGTTCTGAACTCTGCGGCGTTGCTCTTACGGGTGCATGTCGGCTTCGATGATCCTGCTGAAGGACAGCGACTTTCATCGTCGCGTGAGATGTGTCGTCGACGCTCCGTACCCTTGCACCGCTGACGATTTTTCCTTCACGCTCACGGAGGTGGAGCACGCTGTCTTCCTGGGCAACCCTCGCGCGGCGCCGGGGCTGGACGGGCTTACCGCCATGTTCATTGGAAATCTGTTCCACCTTCAAGCCCAATTTTTTCTCTGCATTTTTTAATGCAGTGCTCACATTGGGTCATTTTCCTTCATGTTGGAAGGCTGGCAGAATCATCTTCATTCCCAAACCCGGCCGTCCCCCTGACCAACCTTCTGCCTCCCGCCCCATTGTGATGAATTCCCTATTTGGAAAAATCCTTGGACGTCTACTCAATTCCCGGCTCTATTACTTTCTCTGCTCCCGAAATCTCATTCATCCCCGCCAATTTGGATTCACTCATGCGCGGAGCGCCCCTCTAGCCCTTTATGCCTTGCGGCAACGCCTGTTTTCGCTCAAAACTGCGAACACCTCGGCGGTGTTAATTTCGTTAGATTTCACCGGCGCTTTCGACAGCGTCTGGTATGACGCTGTCTTGTTCTTTCTACGTAAGCACCACTGCCCTGCCAACTTTTACTATCTGCTTCGGTCTTTTCTGTCTGGCCGGAGGGTTGTGTTCCGGTCCAGTGCAGGCGAGGTGTCGGCATGCCCTTCAATAGGCAGCCCACAGGGTTCGCCTATTAGTCCTCTCCTGTGGAACATCATCATCCACTTCCTCCTGGACCTTGACTTCCCGCCGGCGTTCATGTTCAAGCGTACGCAGATGACACAATCATTTTAATCTCTGGCACTTTGCGTCTGCAACTGCAGGCATTAGCAGAATCTGTCCTCACCTTGATCTGTAATCCGCGCAGAACAAGGTTAAAATTAGTTCTCAAAAATCGTTCTTTGTTTTCTTCGACAATGGGCATATTGGAACGTCAAAACGACGTCCGTCTATTCGTCTGGACGGAATCTTTCTTCAGCACAAAGATCACATTAAACTGCTCGTCGGCGTGGTCTTTGACGACCGGTTTAACTTCTTCAGGGAGGCCTGAGATGTTCAGGCCTCCCTGAACATCTCAGGCTCCCGGCTGTGCCAGTGCTTTGCGTGGGGAGCCTGAAATTTCGCCTCAAGTCGGTGTTTGGCGGCTGACCTTCGATCGGCTGCCTCGCTGGTGGGTGGTACCCAGTAGCGGGGCATGGCTGATGCTCAGCCTCCTGCTGTTCTGCCACCGCCCGGGGGCGGTTACCCTTCGGCGGGGGCTTCGCCACGCTCGGACGACTCCGTCTTCGCTTCCGATGGAGACCGCGTGTTAGGAGCTGTGGATTTGGCCTCCCGTGGCGCGGGGCCGCCTGCTGCCTCCGCCGATCGGGTTACGGGACCTGGCGGTGCCGATGTGCCTTCCTTCGTGCGGAGCGGAGTTGACGCCGCGTTGACGGCGTCGTTTCATCGCGCTGTTGATCTGCAGAAGCAGATAACAGATATTCTCTTTGATACCAACTGCAAGGTGACCAACAATCACCGGTCCCAGATTTTGGGGCATCTGCGACAACTGCTACCGGAGCGTGCTGACATGCGGGCTGTGTGCGGCGCGTCAGTGCGGCAGGGCGGACGAGCTCCGGGACCAGCTGGCGCGGGCTCGCCTGGCTGGCTCTATGGCGTTACAGGCCGCCATCCCTTCGGGCCCGGCGGAGTTAACGTACGCTGCGGTCGCCCGTGGCGGTGTTCGTCCTGCCTCTGCGTTTCCACCTGGGTCTGGTGGTGCCGCTGCCCCGGCGGCTATGCTCCCGGGGGCTGCCCGCGCCGTCGCCGATGATCCCTTGTAAAGGCGAGAGCATGCACACGTCATGTTTCTCACGCCTCTCGTACCAACTGTCACTGCAGCTGAGGATCTGAAGCGTATATTAAAATCAAATGTCGATCCGGCAAGAGAAAACCTCGGAGAAATTTCTGTACACAAGACACCGCTCGGTCTCACGGTTTTGTCGGATGATCTCGCGTCGGTGCAGAAACTCAAAACGCTAATCGAACGGAACCCGGTCACCAGCACGGCTATGTCGGTGCGCTTAATTGGTGCAGCAGCGCAAACCCCACGTCAAATTGACAGGTGTCGACCCCGACGTTCCTGCTGTTAGTCTGATAGCCCAAATTAACTCGCGTAACACTGACCTCCAGCTGGACCCGTCCACCTGCGAGGTTCGCGTTTCCTTCAGGGAGCGCTCGGGCAATTTCACTCACGCGGTAGCAGTGGATCCTCCTGCGTACCGGGCACTCATATGCCGTGCGCGCGTCTCGGTGGGTTGGACTTCTGCAACGGTGTGGGAGGACGTGCACGTACCGACGTGCACGTTCTGCGCTATACTTATGGTCACGACCGGCGCTCGTGCCCTGTTCGAAACATTCCCGAGCGGGCGGTGTGCACGCGTTGTGCGGGCCCGCACCTCGGTGAGCAGTGCACGGTGCGCGTGGGGGATGCTGCAGTGTGTTGCAGCGAATGTCGCCGCGCGGGACATCCCAGTTCCCATCCAACGGGGGACAGGACCTGCACTCTCCTGATGGGCAGCGTTGCTCGGTTGCGAGCTCGCACTGATTATGGTTAGCTTGCTGGCCGCGGATTCTGCGGTGCGGCGCGGCGGTCTCCTCGCCCTCGCGGCTGCCGGGGGAACTCGTTCGCGCATGCGGCCGCGCGGGAGTCTCCTCTCGGCGCCGTGGGGGTGTTAGGGATCGCCGCACTTTCTTCCCCGTCTCCTTTTCATTGCTACTCCTTCCCTTCCTTCTTGTCTCTGTGTGTTGTCACGCCTCTTTCTGCCTCTTTCCTTCCACCTTTCACATTCTTTTTGCTTGGCTGGGGCGTGACGCCGGGGTGTGTTTGGTTGCGGAGCGGGTTCTTTGGCGTCGCGGGGCCGTCTGTTCTGTTTCGGCGTGCACGCCGGCACACTATATCGTCCGTGTCTATCAGTATTCGGCACCGCGTTAATTGTCTTCTACCATGGCTGATGCCTCGCCGCTTCGATTCTTACAGGCAAACCTCGCCAACACGCGCGATGCCACGAGGCTGTTGGTGCAGCACATGATTGAGGGCGATTTCTCGTTCCCGCTGCAGTCTCTGACCCGCACACCCGAGACCATAAGATTCCCCACGTGCCCCGTGATAACACGGTGTTCCATTCGCGGGAGCACCCGCCTATTGCTCTCCTTGCGCGGGCCCGTATACATTTGACCTATTTCCTGTATATGAATCGCCGCTTGTCGTTGCCGTCAGGCGCGACCGAGCCGGACTTTCGTTCGTTCTCGTCCCCATTTATGTACCGCTCCATCGCCCTCTCGATCCATTTTTGGACGAGCTGTGGTGGGTGTTTCCGGACGGGTCACCGCGATCGTATGTCATGGGAGGCGACTTCAATGCGAAACACGCGCTGTGGGGGCCCGAGCCCGGAGGCGTGCGCGGCGCGCAGCTCGTGCAGTTTGCCAATGCCAACTCGCTGCAAATACTCAACAGCCCCGCGTCGCTGTCCACTTTCGCGACTCCGTACGCCCGTTCCTGGATTGACGTCACGTTGGCGTCTGTCTCTCTTGCGAGCGCGGGTTTCACTTGGCTCGTATCGGACCGGGACAACCTTTCCGATCATCGCTGCATCGAATTTACTCTCTTCGCCGCAACGCGCAATCCAGAGTGCGTGCTCACCAACTACGCAAGAGCGCAGATTCTCGAATCTATGCGGGTGCATCCGGGGTTCGAGAGAATTAGCCGCGCCTCATTGTCATCTGGGCATGCGCTCGAAAGCGCGGTCGTGCGTTTCTATGAGATCTATGAGGCACTCCGTCGGCGCAACTTGCGCAAGGCTAAATCACGTGGCGGCAGGGCGAATGCGTGGTGGAGCTGTCAGCTATAGCTGAGGAGAGGCTGCGTGTGCGAGCGATGCGTCGACGATTTCAACGTGCCCGCGAGCCCGATCTGCGATCGTTTTTCCGGGCGCAGTAAGCGACGGCTTTCGCTGCTTACAAGCAGCATATTCGCAGGGCCAAGGACGCGGCGGATCGCGCGCTGTGCCAGGATTTGACGGCTCGTAACCTCTATGGTTCGCCGTTCAAACTGGCGTTCGCGAAATTACATCCCGCGACGCTCCTCCCACCGCTTGAGAACTCGCCCGACGTCGTCACGTCATCGGTGTTGGAGTCCGCTTCATTGCTGTTGGGCGAGCACGTCGCGACTGACGACTCGAGCTCCGACACCCCGTTCCACACGCGACTTCGCGCGCTTGCGCGCTGTGAAGGGGTCTGGTTGAGTCCGTGACGTTGGCCGTCCAAGGTGTGGCCGTCGACCTCGGCAAGTTCGAGCGAGGCTCCTGGACTGGCTGCAGCCTCTCACGGCAGGACCAGGCACCCCAGAGAGGATCCCCCTTCTGCGGCAGACCGGCACGTTCGATTCTCCTCGGGACGCCACGTCGGCACTCACGGAGAAGTTGCGACGCATCCCGACGCTAGGCCTACCCAGGTGGCCCCAGTCAACGCCGTGTCACTTCACCGATGAAGTTTGAGACGCCGGCATCTAAGACGAGTACACCGACGGGCCGACGGCAAGACAGAGGCGACTACGGAATCGACGAGTGCACAGAACTCTTGGAAAAGGAGCCGCCAAGCCTCGCACTCGGACAAACGTGCAACGGCAAGCGCAACAAGGTGACTCGTATTCGTAGCGTCTCAGTGATATGACAGGGTTGCCTGACTTTGAAGGATCAGCCGCCACAGACAAGCGCAGGCGCAAAATAGATCTTGTTTAGTGTATCTTTGTTAGGATTTTTCCCGCATACCCTCCCGGCCCTGATGATAACGTGTTCACGCTCCCGGAGATCGAGCACGCGCTGTTTCAGGGCAACTTACGTTCGGCGCCGGAGTTGGACGGGCTCACCGGCATGTTCGTTCGAAATTTGTTCCGTCTCCACCCTTCCTTTTTTTCTTGTTTTGTTTAATGCGGCCCTCCGACTATGACACTCTCCTACGCCCTGGAAAGAGGGACGCATTATTTTCATTCCTAAACCTGGCCGGCCGCTTCCTTTACCCTCTGCTTAACGCCCTATTGTAATGAATTCTTTATTCGGCAAAGTACTGGAACGCTTACTAAATTCCCGGCTTTATTATTTTCTAAATTCCAATCACCTCCTTCACGATAGCCAATTCGGTTTCACGCATGCGCGGAGTGCCCCTCTGGCACTGTACGTCCTGAAACAGCGCCTGCTGTCGCTCAAGGCGTCAAAAAACGCCGGCTATTCTGATCTCCCTCTATTTTCAAGGAGCATTCGACAGCGTGTGGCACGCGGCGGTGCTGTTCTTCTTGCGCAGACACCGCTGTCCAGCTAACTTTTATCACCTCCTGCGCTCCTTCCTCTCGGGCCGCCGGGTGGTGTTTCGGGCACGCGCGGGTGAGGTCTCGGCTCGCCCGACGATTGGCAGTCAGCAGGGCTCCCCCATCAGCCCCTTACTTTGTAACTTGATAACACATTCCCTGCTAAGGCTTTCCCTGCCAGACCGCGTGCACTTGCAGGCGTATGCGGACGACACTATCGTGCTGCTGTCCTGGCACCTCGTGCCATGCAACTGCAGAGTCTGGCAGAATCTGTCTTATCCTTGATTTGCAATTGGGCCCGGCAAAACAAGGTCAAAATTAGTCAGTCAAAATCCTTTCTTCGTCTTCTTCGACAATGGACACACTGGCACTTCCAAGAGGCGTCCGTCTATTCGTCTCGACGGCACCTTTCTAAAACGTCAAGATCACATTAAACTTCTCGGCGTGGTCTTTGACGACAAGCTTAATTTTCACGCCCATGTTGACTTTCTCAAGACCAAAAGCCGAGGTATTGATTACTCGATTGCTAAATTTCGAGCGTATGCATTACAAGCTACGTCCCGTCCTTTCACGACGCCTCTATAGACAGGTTCCGCTACCTGCGGTTGCATACGCGTCGCCGGTCTGGTGGCCCGCTTTCCCGACCTCGCACCTCACCGCCCGCGTTCAGTCGGTTCAGCGCTCGCTTCTGGTGGCTCTGACGGGCGCCTTCCACACCACTCGGACGTCGGCATTGCAGATCCTGGCCAACTGTCCGCCGCTCCCTCTTGAGCTGGATCGCCTGAATGCCGAATTTTCTCTATTCGTGTTGCGCCAAGTGACTCACTTCGCCAACGAGTCGTTCGACCCCCGGAACCTGGAGCACCCGTTCGACCCGTGGTCGCGCCATCCGCGGGAGCTGTGCCGATTCCGATTCCGCCGCTTAACACCCGAACAGGCCTCCCGTGTGTGTACCGTACCTGAGTATCACGTTTTCACAGACGGTGCATACACAAGCGTGTCGGCGGGCGCAGCTTTTTCGCGGCTTTTGACCCACGAGGTCGAATTTGCGCGGTCCGTAAATTTAAAGTTATTAACGCGTCAGGCGCCTACAGTGCGGAGGTATAGTCGCATTCACCGAGGCGATTCACTATCTCGCCACGTTGCAAGCGTCGACGCCGGTGCGCATTCACACAGATTGTCTGTCTTTGCTCCATGCCCTCTCAAACATCCGTGACGTGGACGCTCGTGTCGCATACTGTAAGCGTGCGTTAACGTCGCAAATGGTTGCCGGGCGCCGTATCTGTTCATACCACGTCCAGTCACAGAGAAATTCACTGTGACTTTGTTGTGAAGTGCTTGTGCACAATGCCAGCTGTTCCACGGGTGACCAGGACCGTGTCAGGCTCTTGCCTTTTGTCTTGGCGCCCTCTTTTCGTTGAAAAGAAAATAAACTTTCACTTTCACTTTCACGTCCCGGGTCACCGCGGTGTTCTCGGCAACGAGCTCGCGGATTCCGCTGCTTCAACCGCGGCCATCGACGGGTCTTTTGCGCGAGGTTCGTTCTTCACTGCGATCGGTCTGGTCCCGTTTCTTCCGCTTGTCTCGGAATGTGTGGCATGGCGTTTGGCAACGCGAGGGAGCCGGTACATCTTTGTATCAATGGATCCCCAGTGTGCACAATATACCTGAGCGGTTTCCACCTCATCGCTCGCCCGTGCACCTCTTCACGGGACACGGACATTTTGTGCCGTACTTGTTCCGTTTTAATCTGCACGCCAGCAATCTGTGCGTGTGTGGGACGCCGTGTGAGGACACCTCTCACTACCTGCAGGCTTGTCCTAACACCGCACAGATTGTTGGTCAATTGCGCAGCGCAATTCAGGTCGATTCAATCAGGCCGGTGTTACTCCGATCGCGGAGAAACTCGCGCTTTGCTCATCTAACCTTCCATTCTTATAGGACGGTTAGTGCTCATTTCGACTCCCGCACCTGCTCTTTTGCCTGACGCCTTTTAATCTCTATCACCTTCATGTCTTCTCGTATTATTTTTGCATGTTTGCTTCTGGCCATCGCCACTGTTTATGCCGACTATGGCGGGGGGAACCCCGTGGCCGATGACTTAAGCTGCATGCGTCATTGTCATCAATTACTGCTCTCCCTTTCTTCCCTCTCCCTGTGTTTTCTTTTATTGTCTGATGTAATTATTGCGTCCCTTCCTTGCTTTTCTTTCTTTTCTTTCCTTTTGTCCTGTCTTTCTTTTTCTCCTTTTTTTCTCTTTAGTCCTGCAGCCACCCGTGTGCCGCAGAGCTGTCCACCATCGACTGGCCGCCTCCTGCTTGTTTCCTGGCACCAGCGAGGCGCAGACAAATGCGCGGCATTTTAAAGCATTTTAATAAATTGGATCCGGCGTTTTCCGCGGATCGCTGTCGGGGCATCCAATATTTTTTTCATGGAGCTTGTTTTTCTTCTGCGTTCCTCCCTTTTTACTGTGTAATAACTGCGCGAGGGCATTTTGCTTTTCATAACTGACTGCCTTGCCTCCGAGCCCAATTTTTGTTTTCTTTTTCTTTTGATTGGCTTTCTCTAAATTTCCAATTGGGTTGCTTCGGTAACCCCTTTTCATTTATTTGATATTGGCTTTATGCCTGCCACTACCTCTCTGGTGCTGTGGGCTTGCCCCATTCTATTTTTAATTTATTTTTATCACTAAAGGGCAAAGAAAAAGTGATGACGTACCGACGCTAGAACGCAATCATATGATTCGCATGAATGCATGCCCATAAGCGTGGCTGTGTGGCCTAGTGGTTACGACGCTCGCCTTGAGACGCGTGTTTGATTCCCACCTTTGATTCCCAACTTTATCTTTTTCCTTGGAATCACCATTTTTTCCCTCTCTGTTTGGCGGTGCGGTCGGATGTACCCCGATGCCGCGGCGGAAGCCGTGGTGCCGGGCGCCGACGCGAAGCGGCGGTCGTTGGGGTGTTGCTACGCTGCACTCCGCAACACCCCAAATAAAGAAAAAAATACTGCTCCAGTCAGGTAGACTGCTCCCTTCTGATATTGAGATTATATTAGGATCACCAAAACAGTGATGCGTTTATTTAGGAATACCATCGAGCCCTTAAAAGGAGCCACAGTTGTGCCTAGTCACCAACAGCCCAGCGTGTTCTCCGTTCTAATGCCGCCAAACAGACAGGGAAAAAAGAAAGAAAAAATGGTCATACGTCATCGAGGCGAGGCCCCGCCCCTGCACGGATGGTGACGTGTCTGCGATGTCGCACAAACTACGGCAGAGTTAATACCGAACCGTTTGTGGCCCCCCGGCATTGCGCGCATAAAAGCGAAATTCAAATGTGTTTCTCACTCATTCAAAGTGCTACCGGTGAGAGACAGTGCTTCAAAAAATTACTCAGGAGGAGGAGGAATAAACTTAATTTCAAAAAGAAAAATTAGGCGAGCGTGGTTGGGCCCTTAATCCAGGGCTCCACTGGCGCGAGCGGCTCGCTGGGCTTGGTCCAGGAGAGCCACTTGGCTCTCCTTTACCTCGTCCGCAAGCCATGCCTCCCACTGCCTATTTAACATGAGTGGTTGTGATGTTATGTACGGGCTAGTAATATGTGAAGGCCTTTCCAGGCACTCCCATGTGATATGTTGTAGCGTGGGTTTGTTGGAACACCATGGTCAGACGTCCAGAAATCTTGTTCGGCTTATTTTACTGAGTTGATGCAGGTTGGGGAAGCTTTTTGTTTGAATGCGCCGCCAGTCCCTACTCTGCTGTCTGTTAAGGGCCTTGTGTGGAGGACCGTAGACTCTGCGTTCCTCCCGTTGTTGTAGAAGAATATTACGAGTGCTTGAAAGCAGTTCCACGCAAGGCCCTCCGCAGCTCGGTTGTTGAATCCTCGAGCTATATGGTCTGCCGCAACGTTACCATCCAAGCCCTTGTGAGCCGGACACCAGATAATGTCGTGGTGTTCTTTCAAGGTTTGTCCCAGAATTCTGCGTACCATTTTGGGTACCGTCCCATTGAGAAACAGGCGACATGTCGTCTGCGAGTCGGACAGTATGACTGCCGACTCGTTTCTGTGTTCCACGTCTGCAATTGTCATGGCTATTGCAGCCGCTTCGGCCGCGCACGTGGATCGAGTTACGACTGTGGCCGTTATGTTGCGTTGTTGTTGGGTAACCGCAAGCGTGTGAGTCTCTCTACTGGCTCTGCTAGTGTCTGTGTAGTACGCGGCCGAACCTTTCCCAAAACGATTCCGCAGGGTTACAGCTCGTGCTCGTAGAAGAAGCTGTAACCCTGCGCACTTCTAAAATTGCGCTAAGCATATTTGTGATCAAGCGAATGCTAACGTGGTGGCTCGCTGTATACAGATTGAAGTTCCCACTGTATAAAGGTTTCCTAGGCAACCTCTGCCGGGCGTATACAGGGCGCACAATCATTGTGTTTCCCACTGGCGTACATAATGGACTACTACACTTAAGGCGGCCGCAGCATCCACGCGGCATAACTTGCATTCTCCTTAGCTCACGCTTAATGTAGGCTAGCAGGAGCACAGTCGGAAAGCGCTGTCAGATGCATTTCGCGTATAGGTTATCACGTGCAAACGCTGAGGGTAGGGCGCGCATTTTTTAGCGGTACATGACTTTCCATGCGAGAAATTCGGCGCATGCGTGCCGTGGTAGCTCCTGACTCACCTGCGCTCAGTCAGGAGCTACCACGGCACGCATGCGCAGAAAAAAAAAAATGCGCACCCTACCCTCGGCTCTTGTTCCTGATAACCTATACGTGCTTCAAGCACTATACGACACTCTTTGTGGGAACAAGACAGCGACCCAACTGGAGCAATTATCCTAATTGATGTCGGATGGATAGGTAGCAGGGTGAAGATATAGGAGAACCAAGCGGTGAAATCAAGTCCCAAGCTATAGAGGCCACGTGGAGTGCTGCCTTAACACTGTACTCCGCAGTATTTTAAAATTAAATTTTGGGGTTTTACGTGCCAAAACCACAATCTGATTATGAGGCACGCCGTAGTGGGAGACTTCGAAAATTTGGACAACCTGGGGTTCTTTAACGTGCACCTAAATCAAAGTACACGGTTGTTTTCGCATTTCGCCCCCATCGAAATGCGGCCACCGTGGCCGGGATTCGATCCCGCTACCGTCGTGCTCAGCAGCCCAACACCATAGTCACTGAGCAACCACGGCGAGGTCCGCAATATTTTCACTGCGATTAAAAATAAATTCCGCGCCTTATTTTTAGATGTGTGCAATGCGTACGCGTGACACCATCGTAAGTAAGTAGACATGGAGGTTTCGATAAATAAATGCGGACACCGTACGTAGGCGATAGTACAACGAAATACATACACCAGTTTTGTAGCATACGGGAGGAAAGTTCGTGCGAATGACCGATGTCGCAGAAGACGTCAGTATTGGTAGGTCATTCCTGTAAAACAGGAGAGAGCGTCGTGTCTGTAGTGTCGGCAATCACCTGCGCAGCTGCCGGCAGGGAAGGACTTTGAACAAAAGGCGACGATAAAAAATTGTGGGGTTTTACGTGCCAAAAGCACGATCTGATTATGATGCACGCCGTAGTGGGAGACTCCGGAAATTTGGACCACCTGGGGTTCTTTACCGTGCACCTAAATCCAAGTACACGGGTGTTTTTCACATTTCGCCCCCATCGATATGCGGCCGCCGTCGCCGGAATTCGATCCCGCGAAAAGGCGACGATAGACGCCGGAATGCGGCCAGCGCAATGTAGAAGAAGAGATGGATGGAAGAGTCGAGCTTGCTTCAAAGCTTGCGCCCGGCTTTGCACACAGCACTGACGTGAGGGACGTCGTAACGATTGATTACAAAAGGAAGAGAGAGCACTGAATTGGTTGCGAAATGGAAAACAGACCCAGCATATTTGTTACGAAGCGAAGTCGCAGCAAGCACTTGTCTGCTCTGCCTAACGCCATCAGACCTCGTACATAAGAGCTTCAGAAGAACCTGTGTCTTCCTTGCCGAATATTCTGTCGCGCTTAGTGTGCATAATAAAGGAGTAGTCACTGATAATTACTGCTGATATTTTAACGCGAAGTCATTATATGCCCCATGAAGTGCAGAATCCGGCGTCCTCATCCGATGGTACCAAAACCCACGTGACCAATTGA
Organism: Dermacentor silvarum; assembly: GCF_013339745.2. Lineage (NCBI taxonomy): Eukaryota > Metazoa > Arthropoda > Arachnida > Ixodida > Ixodidae > Dermacentor > Dermacentor silvarum. The sequence continues at coordinate 67,681,279 of NC_051164.1, read as the reverse complement.
TGACGTCACGTTCCCGGCGCTTGACCTGGTGGCACTGCGAAATTCTACGGTGAACAGCCATGGCGTCGGACGGATGCCGTGGCCCTCACCCAAAAATCCGACCTGACAAAACCCATACTGCCAAAATTGGATAAAGGTGGATTAAATTGGATTACGGTTGGTACAAATTAGAGCAAGGCGAATTAAGGTGGATTAAGGCGGATTAAGGTGGAGTTTTAATTTAAGGTGATAGCTTGGACAAGTCGTCATGCTTTCGCATTCAAGTCACGTAAGGATACTTAAGTGACTGTCAACTTTTTTTGGGGGCGTCTAGCAACCAGTTCGTTATGGACCATCTGCGCAGGTGAGCCGGAGCAGAACGTGGTGCTGTGGATGGACCACCGCGCCGTGTCGCAGGCTGAGGCCATAAACGCAACTGGGCATTTTGTGCTGCGCTTTCTTGGCGGAACCATGTCGCCCGAGATGCAGCCACCAAAGCTCCTCTGGCTTAAACAGGTGAGTAGGCGCCAGCTGAACCAGCTCTCAGGCATTGCATCATAGACGAAATTCTCAGGAACCTTCGGGCAATGCCTTCAGCGACGCGCCTAAAATTAAAGTTGAGGTCACGATCGCAAATCTGGCAGAGGGAAGACAGGGCGTTTGACGTTTAGCTTATTCTCTCTACCCGTGACTACTGAAATCATGCAAATATAAAGTAGTAACTATAATGTCGGTTCTATATTATCTAAAATGTCTCTGTACTGTTAGAGGAAGTGTAATTTTTAACGCGAAAGCGTTTCTTGGCTAGGCTGGCGAAAGCGCGAATCCAGTTGGCGTCCACAAAAGGCGTACGGGAAAGCTTTGTCCGGAAAGCACGTGACCTCTCCCACCGGAACTGACGCCAGCGCCAACAGCTGCCGCGGCAACCACCTGCAGCTGCGGCGTAGGAGAGGAGAATCCTCGCTGCAGCAGCGGAGAACGAAAGCGCATAGGAATACTAAGCGCGTCGACGTCTCCGCCTATACTCGGATCACAGGGCCATGATAGTGTCTATGTACGCCGACGCATGTATGCCGTCACCGGAAGGACAAGAGGATCTGTTAAATGACGCCACCCACAACGACGTGGTAGTCTTACTACTATACCTGAGACCTGTGATGCGTACTGCCTCGACGCCGAAATAGAAGAGAACATGTAAAATGATGTCGAAACCCCCTTGATTGCAGCAAATCATGTAAATAAACACAATTCGACCTCTCACATTGCCCCATTCTTAATAACACAACTGGGCAACACCACTTTCCAGCACCTCTCCGAAAAAACAACTTAGCGAAAAGAAACGCTTTCGCGTTCTCATCTCATAAGGATACGCTTAGAGATCCTCTGCAACCTTTTTTTGTGTAGTCAGTAACGCTGACAAGGGTAAACGAAATAAGTGCGTGGTACAACTAATCGAATTTGCATACAAGTTAAGTGTCACATCGGACGACTGTTTGGCACACTGAGGTACCAATGCTTCGTCTGCTCATTTTTGACAAGCCGCCATTGTTGCACTCATCAGTGTTTGGCACGCAGACAGGGCAAGCGACAGGACGGGAAACAGTGAATAAACGTCCCTCAGCTTTGTTATCAAGAAAACAGCTACAATTCTTGCAAGTCACACGTACTACAAGCCAAGGGACGTAGATAATTCACTGTACTTTTTTTGTTTGTGTGTTTGCGGGATGTGCTTGTTTGATTACATGTGGTTTTGTATCGTTTCTTTTTCCTGCTTATTTTGTAGCTATATGTACCGTCACTCTGAAAAAATAAAGCAGTTGAAATTCAGCGCTCGGTCCTGTTTCTTTTTTTGCCCTCGTGTTTTACTTGCACGGCATATCTGTTGTTACTGAATAAGAAAAAGGAGGTGAGTATGATGACGATTTCTTAAAATGTAGCAGAAATACACTAGGTGATCAGCGATGAGAGGTGTCAGGGTACTGTAATCAAAATAGAAATGGAAATACACGAAAATTCTGTCGTAAATAGAATAAAATAACCTGCATTTATGGTTGTCAGTCGTCTACAAACAAGAAGAAATAAAAATGAACTTAAAATAATAATTATGGTAAATAAACGAATTTAAATGAAGGGAATGTCACAGGTCCGAGGTTCTTTTCGGCATTAAAATTTTGTAATTTCATAAAGGAGAAATAAATCGTATAATATGACATACAATACTTAAAAGAGGAAGACAATAAAATGTGAATCTCACTTGCAGCAACGCTGCTGCAAGTGGGAGTACAACAGCTCGGCCCAAGATCACGAAGCAGAATCTCCAAAAGTCGTTTTTCACTAAGTGGGAAACCGCCGGCAGGATAGGAAAATAAATTAACTGAACACAGCGCATGTACCTCATCATTGTTAAAAGCCGATAGCTCTCTCTGGCTCTTTCGCCCCTTTTTTGTGTTCTGTGGCTGGTGGTCGGTGGTCGGTTGTTGGACCCGTGGGACTTTAACCGACCATACACAGGCGCCAGTGCAATGGTCACGTACTCTCGCTCAACCAGGTTGCGGGGCGCGTTCGTCGGTGAACGCAAACTATTACAACTTTTTTGAGACGCACGCGTTGTCTACCTATACTGCCGCTACAGATGTGCTGGTTAACGTCTCTGTTCTCTATGCAATCAGGCTATGAAACAAGAAACCCTACCTAAATATTTTCAATGCGACAAATATACGCTTTCAAGCGCATCATTCCTTCAAGCGTTTGGCTATTCCATTGGCATTCATCACCGATGGTTTCTGCAAAATGACTTTTTTTTTACAGCGAAGTTGTCTGCTAGGGTTCTATAAATTTTTCGTGTCCTGTCAACAGATCTGCGTGTGCAAGAACTCAGCTCCCGAATTTGATGCAAAATCACTTCATTCTATGCAAAAGCTTATACGTCTCATCACTTGGATATACATTTTCAGTAGATTAGTTAGTAATACGCACCATTTTCAAAATCAGTAGACTCTCAGGTAGATAATAAGGGTTTCTCAAAGATTTGCCGCTGTGCGACCCGCGTCTGCCATGTGTACGCTCGCACCACCGTTTCTTTGTCGTCGTTCCAAGCGCTTGCGTGCCTAGTTTCCTTCCGCTCTTCCGGCGTGGCGGTCCCGTCGCGCGTTTCTAGTTTTCTTCGGCTCCCCGAGGTGGCGGTAGTCTTCCACGGGAATGTATGCCGCCGTTGAAGACCGCCGATCAAAATAAAAGCGTGTGTGCGTGTGTATTTCTTCCGGATGACCACCGTCGCCGCTCAAGAGAACTAAAATTTGCTCATATATTTGATCTACATTCTGTGTCACCTCTATGTCGTGTGCTATACTGATTCGCTGGTAATCCACCTTCACAGCAGTCGAATGGCGCGTGTTTTTTTTTGTCCTGTCGTCTTAGCTGTTCGCCATGCTTATCACGAGCTTATCACAAATCAACGAGCTTAATTTCGTAATCTCGCTCAGTGGTTCCTGCCGGTTGTGTTACAATCTACAAACGAAATGTTGTACACATTTGACACAGAAACTCGCCATGTACTACAATATGTAAAAAATTTGTGCGTTTTCGTGTGCATTCCTGGCTCTTCGTCAATCTGGACGAATGAATTGTGAGACAGGTGGGAGGCCTTAAATTTATTCCACGTTGTATCAGTAAGCTACTTGACATTGCCTGTAGTATATAGAAGAAGCTGTTGTTCAAATCGCAAAAGGCAGTCTCACAAAAATGTATCTGTGCTGTCACGTTTGGAAGTTATTTCGCAACGAAGTTCTTGAAAGGGAGCATGAGTTTTCGGCTTGAGATGGTTGAGTATAAGAAGGGAAACATGTACGTCGCAGCACATTCCATCGACCTGGGGGCGCATTGGTCTGGCCCTGGACTTGTCCGATTTCCTAACATGGCGAGCCACTGGCTGCGCGTCACGGTCCCTCTGCACGGCCGTGTGCAAGTGGACGTACCAGGCGGGTACGGTGACCGGCTCCGATATGAAACCTGGCTGGCAGGACTCCTTTTGGACTCGCATCGGCCTCGATGACCTCACGCGCGACAACTACAGGATCATAGGTGAGCAAACAGACGAGCACCTTTATCCGCCTTGGCGGCTCTGTCACTATGGTGTTGGGCAGCTGGGGCCGTATTCTGAAACGTTCCCCTAGGCGAAATTTCTTTTTTCGCTTTCAGGCGTGCGCGCTGATTGGCTGGTTGAGCAAAATTGAATGACGTCGGGCTCAACCACCCATTCAGCTCATCCAATTTTGCTAAAACAGCCAATCAGCGCACGCCTGAAAGCGAAAAAAGAAATTTCGCCTAGGGGAACGTTTCAGAATACGGCCCCTGATTACGATGTCGAGGGTTCGGTTCGTAAACGCGACAACTGCCTCGCGCTGTTCTTCGCATGCACGCACATTAAAGAATCCCAGTTGGTAAACATTAACTCGGAATTCGCCAGTGCGTTTTATTGCGATAGCAATCATATGGAGACACCAAGGGGATTTCTGCCGTCGGCGTCGTCGCCATTGCCGTTGCCGTGAGGTTCCGTATGACATCAAACAGCGATGAAATCGTTGCCGCGTGCCGTATGCTGTATGTGCGAGTGAAAGCGCGCGAGGGACGCGCGCTTTAACGGGGAGCGAGCGCACGACGTGGAGCAAACGCGCGTTCTGCGCCGTGCTCCCTGAAGGGCTGCAGAATTAGGCGTCGCTTTCCTCCTATACAATCACCATATATACAGAGCAAACGGGACTTCTTCCGTCGCGCGAAAGGCCGTAGGGGGACGGGAGGGAGGGAGGGAGGGAGGGGAGGCGACGTTTAGCTGCGGCACCAAATGCGTATTTATATAAAAACGTTGCGAGGCGAGAAGGTGGTAAAGACTTTGGACGCTGCTCGACGAGTGTCCCGTTCTGATCTCGTCGAAAACCTCGTCGAAGACAAGCCTGTGCCACGTGACAATGCTTACTGAACTCATTCTCCAACCATCCTACTGGTCGGAAGTTTTCTGGGCGCTTTTTCTGGCGTTGATGTACCGCAAATCTTGATCGTTTTGATTATTTTATTGGTCCATCTCGGTTTCCGTAAAAGAGGCTATGACACCTAATTTTCAAGCTTGGATTTGACATTGCACGTTGAGCCATACGCATGCCACAGCGAACTGGTAAAATTAGATTGTGGTAGTATATGTGTTTTCGAACTGTTAATGCGTTAGCATCAGGCGTGTCAAAGTGAAAAAAAAAAGTACATGTGTGCATACATATTATACAAGGTGTCCCAGCTATCGCGCAGCATGATTTAAAAAACGAGGAACGACGTTACGCGTAGCAAACCTAGTGCGTATTGTTTCCAGCACAGTGGAGTAGTCGCCAGTAATTTTGTTCATTACTGAGATTTAATTACGTAATTGTAATTAATTATCTAACTCGAGAAGTACTGTCTTAATTATTAAAGTTTCAATCAGAGAATTGTAGAGCAACATGAAAAACTTCCGATACAGCTTTCTGTTTCTCAATACGTGCTACATAAATGTGTTTTTCCGAGTGTGAAAGAATCCCGCGAATACACGCAGAACGGCCACGCGACTGGCCGCTCGAGGCACTTTGCGTGTAGTCGCGGGCTTCTTTCACACTCGGAAAAACACACTTATGTAGCACGTATTGAGCAACAGAAAGCTGTATCGGGAGTTTTTCATGTTGCTCTACAATTCTCTTCATTGACACTTTAATAATTAGGACAGTGCTTCTCGAGATAGATGACTAATTACAATTACCTAACTAAATCTCAGTAACGAAAAAATTACTGGTGGCTACTCCACAGTACTGGAAATATATTACCCCTTCATCTCTACATATTCATCATCATGGCCAGCGTCATTCTCTTCTGCAGCGCGCGGCGTGCAGAATAAACCGTCGAGGTTTAACCGCTGTCTCGCAAGTGGTGGAGGTGCTTGGTCTCGCTGTCTCCCAATATATGCTCCTATCATATGAAGCCAAGAAACAATAACACGAAGGACAGCATCATCATCATCATCAGCAGCAGCCTATATTTATGTCCACTGAAGGACGAAGACCTCTCCGTGTGATCTCCAATTATCCCTGTCTTGCGATAGCTGATTCCAACTTGCGCCTGCAAATTTCCTAACTTCATCACCTCACCTAGCTTTCTGCCGTCTTCGACTGCGCTTCCCTTCTCTTGGTATCCATTCTGCAACTCTAATGGTCTACGGATTATCCATCCTACGCATTACATGGTCTGCCCGGCTCCATTTTTTTCTCTTAATGTCAGCTAGAATATCGGCTATACCCGTTTGCTCTCTGATCCACACCGCTCTCTTCCTGTCTCTTAAGCTTAGGCCTAACATTTTTCGTTTTTACGAAGGACAGCATAGGGGAAATTAACTGTAGTCTGAATTGAAGTAAAACGATAAATAAATTAAAGTTACAGTGGATTAAAAAAACTGATTGCATGTGGGATACATACCCACATCTTCGCATTAAATGCGCGTGCGATGCTCTTACCGATTCGGTTACCGCGCGCCTGTTTTCCCATCGACTTTACAGAGTATTTATGTTTGTCTGCTAGAACAAACCCTGGGATTATTAGCCAGCACCAGCACTCACAGCCATGGCAGTGGATGTATAACATCATGTCTACCACAAGGCGTCACGTCATACGTGAGCAGTTCTTTTTCTGGGTGAAGGCAACTGGTCAATAAATCTACACATGCAACCTGAAGGCATCGAAGCTGCCGGATTCGAGACCCTCATGTATATATATTGCAACTTTCGGTAGTCTGGAAGAGGCGGGACGTGGGTCGAGTGACCTCCAGAACAACACTTTGCAGGGTGGTGAACGCGGTTCAAACAATGGACTCGGAACCTCACAGAGGTGCGACGTATGGCTAACGCATTTCTCTCGCATTTACCACTAAATCGCCACCGAATCCTTTTATATCGCTGTTGAATTGCACAGCAGCATGACAACCTTGAGGGATGACCAAATTAATCGCACCCTCGGAAACAACTCCTACGGAATAACTGAACCCGATTTCGAAGGCCATGATTTTGTGTACTGCAAGCACCGAAAGTGATTGGTTGGAGCTGGGAATACGTCATGGATGCAGTGCATTGTTTTGTTCTTGCATGTGCATCTTAGTGGTCTGCTGCTGCTTCTTATCGCGCGAGTGAATGAATTGTGGGCACAAAGAGCCTCTATTTCGTTATCAGCGTGACGTCACGTGCCGTGCGCAAAGTGAAGTGCGAGACGTGTGCAAAAAGCTGGTGGGCAAAACTTTTTCCTCGCGCCATGGCCGTTACGAATAGCCTTCTGCAGTGGATTTGTCCGAGTACGTGAGTTCGCTGCCAGAAGCTGCACGTACGTGGTATGTCGAGAAGCTCATCGACTGCGGCGAGCCGTACCCTGATCCTGTCCTCATGGAGGCTGGTAAAAACAATCCGAAGTGTTGGCCGAACGTTCGATTCGGCGACATATATGTTTAACGCTTGAGGACGTGTGGACCTTCCCGCAGTGGTGGCCCAGTGGCTATGACTTTGCACTGCTAAGCACAATGTCGGCCGCGGCGGCCGCATTTGTGCAGATAAGAGATAATTCTACGCTATTCAGCGCTAATTCCGTAGATATTCGAAAATTTATGCTTCATATTTAATTGGAATAATCCACCCATTTCTTGACCAATCCCCCATCGTGGGTAAGAGCCACAGACGTGATAGGCGGCGGCAACACCACCACCACCACCAACAACAACAACAACGACGACGACGACGACAACAATAACAACAACAACATTTTGATGTGGGCAAAGTGCAATACCGCCCGTGTACCGTGCACAGTGTGCATATTAACGGACACTATGTGGTGAGTGAGTGAGTGAGTGAAACAACTTTAATCGGTCCACAATAGACGCGAGTAAACTCAACGTCACCTGGCTAGGCCAATTCGGGAACCATCAGGTCAAACCTGACGGCCCTCTCGCGGGCTCTCTGGGCTGCTAGGACTTGAGAGGTTTGATCCTGGGCCTTAATGTTCAAAAATAATCCGGATTCCCTCACTACCGCGTGCCTTATAATCACATCGTTGTTTTGGCACGTAAAATCTCCGAATTTTAACGCCTAGAGCATACACTACGGGAGCAATAAATCCGTACCGCTCGCTCAATGACCTTACCTTACAGGTACATGTGTGGACATTTGGTTGAGCTCACTGAGAGGCTGAGCAATGAGGGTACAGACGATTGACATCTACGATCCAAATCAAGAAGCTCCTCCACGATTGAATGGATCCGGATCGAAAAAGATCGGGTAGGAAATGCCCGTGTGACAGGGGCATCAATGGATGCGGCAGACTTAAATGCTTTTTCGGTTTACAGCAGCAAACCGCTGTTCACGCAGTTCACACTTATGTAATGAAATTTGTCAAGTGGAGAGCTGCCTACGTGTCATGCGCTGTCTTCATCACGTAAGCGCCAACGTGACTGCATTTCTCCTGGTGGCTTCCTCCTGTGTTCGCGCTTCAAATTGAACTTGAACCAGCATGGAAGCCGCTGAATTCGAGTTTTGGAGAAAAATTCACAGCATATCCACGGGGTGAATGATGATGAGTGGGCGAAGCTCCGGAGGGAATCATCGGATCTCCCGCTTAAGGGGACGCTAGCACAAACGCGTTAGAAAACGTGCAGTACTCTCTAGTAAGGGGGAGCGGCCACAGCGTCTTACGCAGCCATTTACACATGCCGGAACGTGCACCGCGTTTGCGGACGCCATCACATGACTGCCGAGAGAGTATACCCCCCGTATTCATAAACGCTCCTCGACTTGAACTTGACTTGCCACCGCTTTGGGCAGCGCGTTCGAAACGCGTTGAAGGTAAGGCGGAGAGGCCACAGCGTCTTACACCAGCTTCTTACACGGGCCGTAACGCGCTAGCACAAACGCGTTAGAAACGCGCTAGAAACGCGGCCTTTCGTTAATGTTGGGTATTTATTGCCATCGTGGTGCGTGTGTACATGTCCGCTTCGTGGCGTAGTTCAATAAAGAAAAAAAAAAAAAAGCTTCGTGGCGTAGTGGGCTAACGCCGCGCGCTCGGAAGCGAGGGGTCCCTGGTTCGATTCCGCGCTACGGACACAACTTCGGAATTTTTTTTCTCATTTTTCTCAGACTGGTTACACACTACTACTACGACGAGGGACGAACGGGTGCCGCTATAAGGAGCTTCGCCCCTAAAAAGCGCAAGTTGTCCCCGCAGATTCTGTCGGCGTCAGACGACTGTTCGTGGCGCATTGCCACCACCCACATTTGTCGCCGCTTGTCGTCTGTCGAAAACGGAAAAAACCCGATGCCACAGCATTTTTATTGCAATTAACACATCAAATCGCCCATCAACCCGCCGGCACGGATGAACTGGCTGGTCGGACGCCCACAAAACACACGCAAAAATAAAGAGCACCCACGATGCTGTCAGTGTGTGCCAACGCGTGTGTGGTGTGCTACCAAGCTCTCTCGCGTGTGACGGAAGATCACGTGACTGACTCATCATGACGTAGTACGGGAGAGGTCTGTTCAACAGCAACGCCGTTATTTAGCCGTTGTTTCCAGAGTGTGCAGGGCGAAACGTTACGTGTCTCGAGCTGCTTCGAAGTGGACAATAGAGTGGTGGCCTCGCATTTTCTGACGGCACACAGTCCATGACAAAATGGTGGTCACTGTCGCCGGGAGGGGTGACTGTATGATAACGCAAAGGGGAGTGCCTGGCTATTTGAGGCCCGAGCTGTATGCCTGAATGCAAAAACGTACCAGCGCAAATATGCGCCACAGGTTGAGATGTGTGTGCTAAAAAAAAAGAAGTCCGGTAACGACTCGGCAGATCGTAATTGAATGGCAAAATATTCACCCAGAGAGCCGTAGTGAGTGTGCACCTTCCAGAAGCGTTGGGAATGCAATAATATGGAAGGATTAACTGGTCAGCAGTTGCGATAAGTTTGAGACGACTAGGGTGTTGATGGAAGAAGAGCAGGGAAGAGATTTATAGAATAGGAGTCGTTGCAAGTGTAGTTAATGGTATAGTATAGTGATAGAGGTCCTAAGTACGAAAGCTATAGGGTCGAGATCAGATAAGCAGATCACATAGCGAGATATAGAGTAAAACCTGATTACGTTAAGTAGGGTAGGCAGATATTTGTCTCTGCCCCGTTTGAAAGGGGATGCCATGAACATCATCATCCTCATCATCATTATTCAAGTTCAAGTAACAATGTGTGCTGAGAGCCCAGTTTTTTTTTTTTGTGTGTGTATGCCCCTGCAGCTTTTCCTTCATTTCCACAGAGAGTGGTGCGCGATTATAGTGGCTCAGACTATGCAAATCGGCGATCACGCGCTAATACACATTTCAATTCTATATACTTGGGAACCTGTCTGTGATTACTTTCACTGTTCCTACGACACTCAGCGGCCGCAGGTTCTGCGTAATTACTTTGGTTCAGAAATCAACTAATCCTAAAGTGTTTTGTGTTTGCTTTGTTTTCCGCGGCAGGTTAACATTGATGTTGGTAGGATGTATTTGTGTTGTCCATCTATTGTCTTCTGACCGTGTTTCTCTTTTACGCGAAATTTTGAAAACCATGACTCATTACCAACTTGCTCAGTTCTCAGTCCTTTTAAATAGCAAAATTTTCGTTGTGTTTTTTGCCAAAAGCAGTAGTGACCGCTGAGCTAATACAATTATGAGCGCAGGACAGGAATTCCGGCCACCAGGATCCCCCTGTGGAAACGGTTTGAGCATGGAGGCTGCCATAGAGATGGGCCTGAAGAAAGGCACGCCCGTCGCCACTTCCATTATCGACGGGCACGCCGGAGGCCTTGGTACGTAGTATTTGCGAGTTATACACGCACGACTTAGTGCAGCTGTGCTCAGTGCAAGTGTCCAGTTCCCACATTATGCAAAGCTTTGCAGCCAATATTGCAGAATGTTTGATGGTCTCTTGATGGCCGTGCTTTCTTAATTTCATTCCACATGTGCGCGCCCGAGTATCTTGAGCGAGAAAAATTGAAAACTATTTGAGGCACGAGGTTTATTCTCATGCTGAGTCAGACGTCCTCATTACAAGATTGAGTAGCTGACCACAATGGTCCAGTACGAAATCACAGGAAAGGAGCGCGATATTTAGTAGTGGCGAATATGCGCGGCGAGGCGCTCTCAGTTAGTATTCGAACTGGTAACTTCTGAGTCCTTTAGGCGTCTTTTCCGAAGATCTTGCATCCTTGCTATGAATTGTAAATGTAAGCCTCTTAAGGTATTGTAGCTGGTATAGAGAGTTTTGAACACACACACAAACATTTATAACTTTTGCGAAGTTATCTCTCAGTTAGCAGTCACTGCATATTAATAAAATGTCTGGCTACGCATGCTATAGTGCACAGAACCAATCTGAACTATTGCCTCTGATTTTAATTCGCAAGCATTCTTTGGCAGGATCCCAGCACCGTCGCGCGAAAAATGTAATGCCTTGTATCTGCACAAAAGTGCGTAATTTCCAAAGTTAAGATATTTAATCGTTATAATAGTGTAAATGTAGATGATTGGCAGCTTTATAAGCGACAAGGAACAATTGAAACAAAATAAAAATAGAAAGAGAATACTCATAGAGGTACAGAGGAGAGCACTGTTAGGTTGAACACCTCATTAGTATTCAATAGCCTGTAGCAGTTGATGTTCAGCACAAAATAAAGAAAACAATTATTTTCTTTATCGGTATCATCATTAGGCGCCGTATTCGGCACATTTCCCCCGCGGAGTATAAGGCATGTTGAAGTTATACCAGCTTGAATATTAATGAGGCGTTTACTCTTACACTGGACGACCCTGTACATAGGGCTCCACAGAAAATGCATGGGGAGGCTTATATAGGGGTGGGCCAACTGAAATTTCGGGGTGGGCGAACTTAAAATTAGGGGTTGGCCAACTTAAATGTCAAGGTGGCTCAACTTGAAATTTGGGGTAGGCTAACTTGAAAATTGGACGTGGGCAGACTTAAATTGAACCTGTACATAGGGCTCCACAGAAAATGCATGGGAAATCTTATAGAGGGGTGGGCCAACTTTAAACTTGGGGTAGGCATAACTGAAATGTGGGGTTGGGCCAACTTGAAATTTGGGGGTGGACCTACTTAAATTTGGGGTAGGGCAACTTTAGATTTTGGGGTGGCGCAATGTCCAGTTCAACACTGCTGAGCGTTCTTCGAGTTATGAACTCCTCGCGGCCAAGCGAGCGCGTTGAACGCTTGGCGCATTTTCATAGGCGAGGCACAGTTAGAAGGCAAGCGAGAGCTTGAGTGGACAAGGAACGCGCGCATAACACAGGCTTGCGAGAGCGACAGCGAGGGTGAAATGACATTGCTGCGATGCACCCTCCCCCTACGCAACACCCTACGCGCTACTGTGGCAGCTGGTGATCCCTTTCGCCTGCTCTGCTCCGTCTAGCAGCCCTCGTGCCCGGCGTTCTGGCTGAATTGGTACGATTGCCTTGAAGGGACCGGATGCGGCGAGAAAATCTGACAATTGTCTACTACAGCCTAGGCTTTCTTTGCCACCAGAAAGGCCGTGGGTAGGCGCGCATAAGCTAGGAAAAGCAAGTAAGCAAAAGGAAGCAAAAGCGAAGTCACAGCCGAGCCAAGCAATGCTTTTAACTATTATAGCAACCCTATTATAACGGCTAAATGTCATAACTTTGCAAATTACGCATTTTTATTGTAATTATATGGACGCTCCAATTGCATTTCTGCCGTCGGCGTCGTCGTCGCCGTCGCCGTGAGGTTTCGTATAAAGTCCAATGGCGATACAATCGTCGCCGCGCGCCGTACGCTGTGTGGGAGTGAACGCGTAGGAGGGTGAGCCGGCAATCGCGGCTTAATGTAGCGCACACGAGGGAGGAAGGCAGGCTGGAAGCGCGCGGTCTTTCGCGCGCGAGGCACGGGGACGAGGTGACGGAGAGGGAGAGGGAGGGGGGGGGTTGCATTCCGCTCCGCCGGCTGCTGCTCACGGCAAGGCCGCGTGCGCGCCGTATCTTGAAAGCGATCTGCGCGATGTGGGCGAAGTGCGCGCCCGCGCGGACCTCATCTTCAAAGTGATCTGCGATGGGGACAAAGTGCATTCACCGAGTGCTGGTAGCTTCGTATGCGCTGTGCTTTTGACGTTTAGTTCGCGTTGAAGCGAGACGAGAGACAGCGCGAAGGTCAATTTTCCCGCTGCTGCTAGCGCGCTTTCTCACTGCGGCGTTTTCACAGCGAGTTTCCGCGGTCATCGGGCGAGATGTGTTCATGTTTACCTGTGCGCGCGTGACAACGTGCTTGTCTGCTTAGTTAGTAAGGGAATGTTAGTAAGCGAATACTGTCCTTGCTTGGTATAGCTCTCTGCTAATTTGCTATTGCAACCGATGGCTCGCTTTTCGGGCGCGACTGCAACTTTTTTGTAGAGATATATAAGGCATTATACTTTTCGTATGACGGTGCTGGGGTACTCGCCAAAGAATGCTTACGTATTAATAACCTGAGTAACAATGCAGCATGAAGAACGATGCGCCATTGCTTCACGGACCAACGCCGTCTCAGAATAATTGAAGGTTGGATAATGCTCGCCTTTCTTAGTTTTCTGCGGAAAGCCTTACATTTTTGTTAATTTTTTGTGCAGATAATTATTTTGCGGTGGTAAAATTAACTTTGGCAATACCTACTAATGAGCTATTACCAACTCTATCAGCTTTCAGCTTCTGAATCCCTTAACTGCAGCGAAAATGTTTTTACACTGATATCGCGCGTCATGTTTTTCTAAAGTATCTGATATCAGGAATGCCTATTGAGTTTTTACTGGTCTTGTTGAAAAGAAATACAAACGTCATTTTGTATTATTGATTTGTCAAAATTAAAAGAACTGCACATATATACATATGGAAAAATTGTGGAAAGTTCACGACGAGTTAACACGTCATCGGCACCGGAGGACGCTGGTTGTGATGGCTAGTTACTTCGTCATCGGCTGTTAAGGAGTTAAACAAGACCATCAACAGAGTGGCACGATATGGAGTGTAATCCCTGGTACGATAAATGCCATCTCAGATCACCGACAGTTGTCTTTTTTATTCACTAGAGGTCATGATTATGACGACGCACTACATTTAATCTTTCCGGATTCCCGTAGGCCTGCTTGGCTGCGAGGCGGAAGGCGAAGTTCCCGAAGGAATTCTCCCAACGCCTGGCCATTATCGCTGGGACATCAGCCGCTCATATGCTGGTGAGTTGGCCACAGATGGCGCCGTACCGCAGATATTTGTCGTGATTAGTTGCGCTGTTTTCTTGGCGCTTTCACACTATACAGTAGAGGCTCACATTAAGGCGACGCCAAGCAAAAATATTAGGCTCAACCTATGCTGACAAATATCGGCCGATTTCGATTACTAGCGTTATCAACACAGTTTTTGAAAAAATACTATCGGTGCACATAAACAAATTCATATCCAAATACAATATACTGAGGCCCCACCAACACGGGTTCAGACCTCAGAAATCTACTTCTTCCGCTGTTTTCACCCTTACGCACCTACTGAATACGGCTCTCCAGCAGAATAAAATTGCGGTCGTTGTCTATCTCGACATTAGAAAGGCCTTCGATACAGTTGACCATCATATATTACTGAACAAGATTAACAATCTAGGGTTGAGGGGCAAAATCCACAACTTGCTCCGAAGCTACCTCAGTAACCGCAAGCAGCAAGTAATACTTAAAAATTATACGTCTACTTCACAAACCGTACTAACTGGTGTGCCACAGGGTTCCGTTCTTGGACCCATGCTTTTGTCACTCTACATAAATGATTTCCCTGCAACGCTTAGGCATTCACAGGCTTTGATGTATGCTGACGACACCGATCTTCTATTTACTGGTGTCAGTCTGCTTGATATACAGGATAAAATAAATGCTGAGTTAGATAATGTTTTTAAGTGGTTCACGTCCAATGAGCTGACCCTTAATTTTAGTAAGAATAAGTATACAGTTTTTCATTCCAGGAAGAAAAAATTCAATACTGAAACACTGGATATATCATCACAAGGTATAAAACTACAACAAGTTTTCTCCTATAAATATTTAGGCATTTTCTTAGACTCAGACATGCACTGGAAAACTCACATTAAACACCTTTGTTCCAAGCTTGCTTACGGATGTTATATTCTTCTTAAGGCTCGTGAATGTTTCGAATATCCTGTCCTACGCATTCTGTACTTTTCCTTTATACAGTCACATATCGTATTGTATTGATTCATGGGGTAACACCTTTACAACTTACCTTGATCCTGTATTCCGTCTGCAAAAACGGGCATTAAGAATTATCACTTCTTCTAGGTGTACTCAATCCAGTACGTACTTGTACAGCTCATTGCATGTGTTGCCTGTGCATGCATTATATGAATTGAAAATTGCTGAGGTCATTCATAGTGTTATCGATACCAATGATCCACTTGCAATTACATTGTTTAAAATCCCGCTACGAAATACAAGAGCTGCAACTAATCAGTGTTTTAATCTGCCTCCATGTCATAATTTGTACGGGAAAAGGCTCGTGGAATTTAACGGCGCACTTATTTGGAATTCTCTGCCAATACATATAAAAGAAGCCCGTAACTTCAGGTCTGCTGTCAGAAAATACTTTTTTGAAAGAATACTGTCGATGAAAGTACACTTCTTTATATTTACATTCTTGCATAAGTTGTGCGTGTCAATCTCATTGTTATGTATTTGCTTTGTTCGCTCGCGTGCGAGAAGAATAATAGAACACTGATGTTATATTTATATTTGTGTATGAGTTATGTATGGTAATATTATTATTATGTATTACGTCTTCTGTTTCTGTTTGCTCGCGTGCTGCATTTAATACCCTAAGTTGTCTGTGGACCCGGAACTAGCCAATGGCTATGGGTCCAGTAATGCTTTTGTATATTGTAAAGTATTTTGTAAATAAAGAATAAAAAAAAACGTCTGAGAAGCTGAATACACCAATATACAATCTGTGGAAGCTTACTAAGCAAAAGTGAGGCAAAAGATGAAAAATGGGTGGCGACGCTACCTATAGATTGCCGCGCTATACTCTCATGACGACACATATTGTGAAATAAAAATTGTAGTCACTCTACTGAAAACAAATACAAATATTCAACAGAAAACTTTTAGAAACCTTAATAGCGTAAAATGGTCCAAGGAGGGAAGGAAAAGGAGTGATGAAAGGCAGAGAGGTTAACAAGATTAAGTGTCCGGTTGGCTGTTCTGCACAAGGAATTGGGCGAGGTCAGAAAAGATGAGAAAACAAGAGAAGATTAAAAAGGAAAAAGCACGCATCAGTTCACACACTGTAGTTTTTCGATCAGTCCCGCTTCTCTTAAAAATCACCCTAGCGCTTTTAAAGCAGTTTGGGCCGACGTCGGTTGGGACCCGGGTCCAATAATTCCGGCTTCCGTGAGGCGACAGTTGCCAATCTTGTCGAGCGTGGTGCTGAGGACCTTTCTTTGTGCATTAAAACGACGACAATCATGCAGAAGGCGCGCCGCCGTCTTTTTGCACCCGCAAACTTCACATTCTGAATTTGTGTCCATTCCGATGAGGTAGGAGTACGCATTAGTAAGAGCTACTCCTAGCCATAGGCGAGAAATGAGAGTTGCCTCCCGTCGTGGTAAGCCATGTGGAAGGCGGAGCTTCAGATCAGGATCCAGGGAACATAGGAGCTGGTTTTTAGAGTCTGCCGAATTCCATTGGGCCAACGTAAGCTCGCGAGCAAGCGCGCGGAGCTTTCCCGCTGCGTCTGTTCTCTGCATCGGGATAGCGATACAATCGCCACTGTCATGTGAAGGTCGAGTGGCTGCGTCTGCTTGCTTGTTTTCAAGGATACCACAATGACTTGGCAACCATTGAAATACAATGTCATGTCCTTTCTCAACTGCCCGATGGTAAATTTCTTGTGTGTCCATGATAAGTCGCAGAAGATGGACCATTTATGGGGCGTTTCCTGATTGACCAATTCAATTGCTGCACGCAGAGCTGCAATTTCGACAGCCGTCATTGATGTCAAATGCGATGTCCTGAATTTTATCACTGTAGATTTGGCTGGGACAAATACTGCCGCTGCTGAACTAGAGTGCGTGACCGACCCATCGGTGTAAACATGTAAGTGGTCAATGTGGACTTTATCTAGCAGCAGTGATGTTGCCTGCTTCAATGCTGCTAACGCCATTTGTGCCTTCTACTTGATGCCTAGAATGGAAAGGCATAGTTGAGGTGAATGCAGAGACTACAGTCCACCGACATAACTAACCTGCTTGAAGTGGTGCAGTGGTGTTAAATATTTTTCGACATTACGGTGCCGAAAAATGACGGCGCAATAAAGACAAGGCGAAATATGCAGTGCACAGGAGAAGCGCTAAAGTCAAAGTGATGATTATTGAATAAACGCCTCATTTATGTCCAAGCACACGACCAGCATAGACCAACATTGCTTATGTTAACCAACAATGACCACGGTAAAAACGTCAAGAAACCCCGTCGCAACCATACCATCTAGACTAAAGCTGGCGGCAAAGGGCGATGGAGATTGCTTTGTTCATGAACAACACCAGGCTCCAAATTATAGCGGTCATGCGCTTGGATATTAGCGAGGCGTTTACTCAATATAACATTACTGGAAGTTCAGCGCCTGCACTGTGCCTGGCGTCATTGTTCTTGTCTGTATAGTGCTGTGATATTACGCTATTCGTTACGAACTGACTCGCGCCAGAAAACGCCTTGCTTCGACATCGAAAGTGTGGTAATACGCGTGCGCAGGCAAGCGAGAAGTGCATCTTCACTCCAGGCGCTCCTGGCCCCTTCTTTTCGGCCATGGTTCCAGGAATGTGGCTCTGCGAACCGGGACAGAGCGCAGCCGGGGCCCTGGTGAGTGTTCTTATTTCTCACGTCTTCTATCTAATGCCTCAAGCCTGCGACCGCTGTGATATGGGGTAGTTAGTTGCAGGTCGATGAGGCAATTTCGGTCGACCCCTACACCTAAGCCTTTATTTACATCTTGCACATTCAATGCTTCTTGCAAGCATGAAGAGAGTAAAATTCGGAAGAATTTTTCCCCTTGCCCTTCTCAACCAGTGTAGCTCCTCTTTTATTGTGAGAAATTGCGGTATCTGTGAAACCGCCTTAGCCATTTTTAGGATAATTATATATGAATCGATGTACTCAGTCAGCATACAATGTCGTTACAACGCTGTCGAATAAATGTTTATGCTCGACGAAGGATCACCCAGTTTGTTATCCATTGGCTCCATGTATCTCATTCATGCTCTAGCATGCGGGGTATCGGTTCACGCTTCAACACGAGTGGACTGAGATGGAGTCGTTTGTAAATTAAGTTGAATACTTCTCCCTCTCACCCATTTTTTAACACAGCGCCACTGGGCTTGCGTTGTGTGCCGGGCGCTGCATGCATACACCTTCTCTCATAAGTACATGGACCGATCGATATTTTTTTCCCACTCAGTGCCAAGTTTCACATCCTTTTCTCTTTGCTTTTAGTTTGTGAAAACTTTAGCCCTTATTTTTAAAGTATTCATATCGGTGATTGGAACTTCTTCCCCGTACTACATCCGTAGGCTTTGCGTCAATGCCGCACCGATGGCAGGTCGCATGTCGTTGGCCTTTCTTTGCCAGTTCTTGCGCTATATCACATCACCCGTTCGTAATGTGTGTAGAATAAAACACCATGCGACAACCCACCCTGCTTTCTCTACACGATGTATCGCAGTACTCACATAACATTTTTTAAAACTTTTCTGTGCGTGTCATACGCAGGTCTAAACCCTCCAACCGTAGATAGAGTGCTGGCAACGTCAGGTATCTCTAAATAATTACTATAACACTTGTTTTTATGAACCAGTTTTTGGGTGTCCAGGACGTGAATGCATCGTGACGTCATGCTACTCTGGTTGGCTCGCTTCCTGCGATTGCAGCGTCTTTCGTGCTCGATCGCGCAGCCAGGAGAAACGTTCAAGGCGGCCCTGTTCGGCCTCATACATAGCCGTATTGCTACACCATGTCAGCAAATTTTGCCCGGTGTCATGACGTCACGGTAATGTCGTTGATGGCAGGTCCAACATTGTGAGTGTAACTTCAGTAATCAATTAAGTACCTTACAATTATTTCCCAACCCTCACAATTACTAAGCCTCATTCTTCTACGGACAAGAAATGTGTTGTGGAGTCACTACAGCTTAGAAAAAATATTTCAGTGCTACGCTAACTCTTTTTGAGCTTGGGACCGTGCGGCACGCAATAATGCTAACGTTTTAAGTGCCTCGCACTTTTTAAACGCCATTTATGCTTTTCGTGTAGGTACGCTTTGTCGCGATGCTTCGCTCGACTTATGCCTGTATTGGCCGACAGCACTCCCCGCTGGACCGCCACCCCTCGTTTCGTGTGCACGTTTGAGCAGTGAGCTCTCCCGATAGTCTTCTTCTTTATTAGCGGTGAAATAAAAAGTTTAAACACTGAAAGGGCTGGATATCTCCAAATTCTAGCCAAAAAAGAAAACATGTATATGTAACATGCACATGTTAAAACATGTAAAAAAAGAACACGTAACCAAATGTCGATACACGGTCCGATCAAGTCTGTAACCAAACAAAAAAGCACTATAGAAACAAATTCAGGAGCACGGAGAACACCAAGGAAAATGAAATAAAAGCGGTAATAAGAGCACAAGAGCAACACACGCATGAACAGGTCATTGAAACGTATAGAAAATTAAAAAGAACGCGCATAAATTACTGTTCACGCAGAATTGATGAAGTCACTCTCGACGAGATAGTCTCCGATGTTTGCGAGCTAATCTCTATTTTTTGGAACACGGCAACAATTCGAGCACTTTTGAAAGGACGCGCCCCATCTATAAAGCGGCGAGGCTACTGGGAAGGATCTGTCGCTGCTCGTCATGTGGCGGCCACTCATTAAGATGGTGCTCCGCAGAAGCTTCCGTGGAGCCACTGTGTGTACACTCATATGACACCCTTATTCGTTCACGATGCAAGAAGTAGGGCGTGTAGGCTACCGCCAAGCGCAAATGGTGTAGAACCGCGTCTAGTGTGCGAATCGGTCTTCAATTTAAACAGAAGCGAAGCAAGGTGTCAACGCTGTTCAATAAAGACAACTTCGCACGAACAGCAAACCATGTTGTTCTGCATAACATGTATCGCAGGCCGAAAACGAGACGCTTCGCATCCAAATGGCAAAAAAGGCAACAGGTGTCTATAGTATTTCTAAACTATAAAGTATTCGCCTCAGCAGCCATTTTGACTTTTACTTAATTGCCTACCACACCCTTACGGCTTCGAATTCACTGTTAAGAAATCTGACTACCGGAAAATTTCGCAAAATTTAAGGTTTCGTTGATTTCATAACGTAGTGGAGAAGAGTCAAATTATAAAAAAAATACGTTGGTGCCTTCCCGGCTGTTTCGTTAAGCGGTTAAGAGCGATTTTGGGCATTGGTGTGCCGTATGCATCTGAACCTTTGAGACCCTGGCTCTGGCGGCTGGCATGGATCTCTATCACCCGAATATTGTATTGAACATGACTGCCAAGAACCCTCCGTTTTTTCTTTTTTCGTGACATCAACATACCTGCTGCCCAAATAATGCCCGGACAAACAGCAATTTTCCGGGAGACTACACATGTACCTGCTAACATTCCGAATAAACCATTTTTTATTAGTCGCCGAGTTCTATATAAAGGTAACTAGGTGAAATATTGCTGGCCCTCCTCAGTAAAAAAAAAAAAATATGACGGCAGCACACAGACCATTTTATCTGTAAGCCAACGTGTATAACTCTTAGTTTTATCAGTGGTCGGTTTGCTTGTCTTTGGGCCTTTGTCAGTGTCTCGGAGTCAAATATGCACGCCTTTTTGACAAAAAGCAAAGTGTCGCAAAATAAGGCTGTACCCGAGTGACCATGAATAAATTCGAACTTTCGAGCTCTGCGCTCGAAAGGCCAAGCCATTTGAGACACCTTTTAAATAAAGTTGGAACGTACGTGCACTGGTGCCTCCACCTCATCTCTCTGTACGTCGAAGCTTAAACGACGACAATATAAAGAACATTCAAATTCCCGCTACAGGCTATGACGTGTTGTGTTTGTTATGTATACGCTGCAGGTGGACCACGTAATTTCGACGCACCCGTCCTACCCACAAATAGTGGCGAAGACGAAGCCGGACCGGTGAGCTATTTCTTACTCAAATTTGTTACACTTAAGCATTACCGCTGCAGACGAGGACTGCTACCTGAGCTGGCGACTTACGACTATCGAAACTGGCTGTAACCGAGGACAAAAGAGTTCAAAAGGACTTGTTCTTGTGCTAGTTTTTTACAGCCTTTTTCTGCCCAAACTCGGACAACAGCATCCACCCATTATACCTTTGTGTTTTTCAAGTCACCGAATGAGGAGTAGGTATTTATTCCATGTTTGCTAACGGAAATGCCCCGCCCGAGCAGTTATGCCGAAACAAATACATTTAAGCTTCAGAAGGATGGTTTGCTGGGGGAGTCAATTGGTATTCCATTATTTAGGCGAGCAGCGCGAAAAAAAAAAGAGACGATACAAACGCAGCGAAGACGAACACCGCGCTGACTCTCAACTGAGGTTTTATTGAAATCGCACATATATACTCTGAACAAACATGTGGCAGAAAATGAAAAAGAGGCAACACAACACTGGTAACTCAGTGATACGCATCCAGATATCCTATCTCTGAGGCACGAAACGTGACAGATGGCATAGCGAGTCACTTTTCACACATTTAAACACACATTTAAACACACATTTAAAGCCATGTCATGCCCGGAATCGTATGCTGGCGCTTTTTCCAGAAGAGGTGGATGGTATTAGTCTTGTGACAAAAAAGTGGCTGAGCCCCTAGAACGTTCAAGCACTGTCACGTTTGAAAATGGTATCTTGTGAAGTTCTGACACACTCCTCTCCGCCAGCCCCGCGTTTCTCGGCCCGCACTAAATTTGGAGGTGTGGTGGTTGCAGAGTGAAAGGGATTTGACTAAGCATAGCGTTCATGCAACTAAACAGTAGCGAGCTAGCACAGAAACAAGTGGTAGTAGTGAATAACAGGCATGCGAAATGTATTCTACTGAATTAATTTAGAGCTGATTGAGACTGGGGAAATATTGTGTCACCCGGATGGTCTGATACAACTCATAGAAATTTTAATCTTCTGGGCCCGTATTCACAATAACATCGCACGTTAGAATTGTTCGTAAGAGAAACTGTCAGCCAATCCTGATGCTGGACTTATCATTAACAAGGCGGCTGACCAATGGCAAGAAGCTTCGTGAATTCGGCCACAGATTTCTAAAGGGAAACTCGGGGGGGGGGGGGGGGGGGGCTGTAGTCAGTGCACGGATTTCTCCCCTAAGATTTCGAACGAATTCTTTACTAGAAAGAACAGGAGCTTATGCGCAAAGTTGTGTTGCTAGCTTATAACGTGTCTCCAGCGTACGAAGTGGTTTGCACTTACAGCTTCTTTTTTGGTACATGATTTCCATCGCAAACATTAATCACCGCACTTTCCACGCCTACGTACATTTTCTAAGACAAAATTGTTCGTAATAATTTTAAATGCGAAGCATTTCTTGCCGGTGGCTCTGTCCGTCGCTCGCGCGTCCCACACCCCCACAGCGCATGCGCGTTCCCTCCCCCTCTCTCTCCTCTCCTACGCTCCCCCCTTTCTCTCCTCCAAGAATCCGGAGCGGCGCGCTCGACAGGTGGTGCGACAGCTGCATACTCCGCTGGGGGCGCCACGGTAGTTCCGCGGTATGAATATGACGGAGCGCGCGCGCCTCATTCTCTCTCCTGTGCAGCGCCGCGATGAGCGCTCGGGCCGCTGCCGGGAAACCATCTCGCGCTCAAGCTAACCATCTCCCCGCTGCTTCGCATCCACGCATGGTTCCCTTTAGCTAGAGATGGAGTAAATTTTTTTCTTTAAAATTTTCAAGCAGCGTGGATTGATAGAAATTCTAGGCTGTTTGAAAACAGTTATTGCCATAGAATAAACTTTTGAATAAGAATTTGCTTCTAGATGTCATCAATAGTGGCTAAAAAAAGGAAGCCTCGTGGTTGAAGCCAACGTTTCGACAGAGAGACTTGCCGTAATTAGGGCAGCAAAGGTTTTCCTTGTTCGTGTCTATATAACTCACTTCACTCGTTCCGGCAGAACCCTCATTACGAGAAAAATATAAGGGGAGGGGGAGGGGGAGGAAGGAATGAGATGCACACATGCCGCCAAGAAAAGCAGATATCTCCATGACGAAGAAAAGTTACCCTTTCGAAACATCGGCTTCAGTCTCTCGCATCTCTTGTTCTACAACGTGATTGCTTACATGTTCACTATATCAATTCGTTAACTATATCCTCATGTGAACCTCGATATTTGTCATGTTGAGCATCAAGAAGACTGTTATACAACTCTACAAGGTTATTCAATGCCCGAAGAATGAAATGTGGGCAAGTGCGTTCACTGCCCATCACTCCCACACTGGCAGAACAGCCGGATAGGTGGAAGACAAAGACAACGGCACCAGGTTTCCCTCTAGTATTATCAGTAATCTAAATCTATGGTGTAATGCACTATGCGCGAGACGTGACTGATTCTGACCAGTCGTCGGCTACTGTCACGTCAGTGCAGATCGAACCTGCTTAGCCGTTGATGTTGTTCAGCTTGTCGTTCAGCGTGGCCGCGTTTGTACGCCATCTTGGAATACTTTAGTGTAGCGTAAACAAGAGGAGGACACGAGAAGAGCACACGAAGCACGCCGTGTCGATGTGCTATTCTCGTGTTCTCTCGTTGTTTGCGTTATACTAGTGTTCTATTGTGATATTACTCGCTTCGTGCAATTGCTCAGGAGGCCCGAGGACACGCTCAACGATCTGCTCCAGTCCATGTGCGAGAGGCAAGGCCTCGATTCCCCGTCAAAGCTGGCGGCCGACCTCCACGTGTGGCCCGACTTCCATGGCAACCGGTCACCGCTCGCCGACCCAACTCTACGGGGCATGGTGTGTACAAGCGTCTTTGTTCGTTCGGACTTTGGGGACTCGAAGAGCGTTTCATTAGGCTTTGTAGTGATAGCCGTTTGGCACCTTCAGGAGTTGCCGGCCTGGCAACTCAATCGGCCGAAGGCCATAAAACAAATCCCACATGCACCTTCAAGGTTATCATCATCATCATCAACTAACTTGGCTTTGAAGAGTCATAAGGTACATTCAGCTGGTCGTTTTTTGAGCACTCCAGAGCCCAATGGAAGCATGCGCTACGTTTGGCTGGCTTAATTTGAACGCTCGCAGTACATTCGTTTTAGCTCAGGACGCTCGCTGGAGCTCTCACCTTCAATGTGAAAGCTGCGTACTGCTCTGATAATTTGGCAGTGGCTCTGCAGCCACTGAAGTATAATGTAATGTCCGCTCTCAAAAAGCTTGGTGATAAGGGTGTCTAGGTCCATATATACTAGCAGCTGGTGAGAACCATGCGCAGCCGAAACTGCAGAGTTTGTAAGGCTGCCTAGGAATCGCAAGAAAGTTGGCAGTCTTGCGCGAAGGACGATGCATTGACAGCCGACCACCGACTATCGACCACCAACCGCGAAAACGGCCGAAAGAGCCAAAGAAAGCTATTGGATTTAAAATAGTGCGCCACATATGAAAACAATGTGTTAGTATGCGCCATGAACAAGAAGAAGGGAAATCGAGGGGCAATGTTTTGCTAGACACATTCATATGAAGCCAACAGATAATGAATCCAAGGAAGGTGTAGGGGAAATTATTTGTGCTTTTTAAATGAAGTGTAAAAATGATAAGCCAACGGGGAATGAAAGTGGACGAAAAAACAACTTGCAGCCGGTGGGATCCGAACCCATCACTTCGCAGTACGCGCAGTGTGATTCGGGGTAACAGTACGTATCTAGCTATCTCACTTTTACGTCGCAAGATATGAGCTAAACATTACATGGAGGCCGTCCAAGATCTTTAATTCTTTACCCCAAAACGAGCTGTGTGGCACCTTTTTGCTAGCACAAGGCTGCGGCGCACCGCTTGCACGCGTGATTAGAACTTAGTATGCCGCCTACAGGAAGCATGAACGTTCACAAGTATTACGTGATTCGACGCTAGCCTTGCGCCCAAAAGTTCTAGTTGTAACATATCAAGTATTTATTTCTTTTTTAGGTCCTTTGTTACTTTGGAGAGCTTACCTACTGGTTGCCTTGGTGCCTTACCTCCCACTTCAAATGCTGCTTCTGAGATCAGCGTAGTTACGGTTTCATTCATTACCTCTATGCTATCTTCGTCTTCCTGTTCTAAAGCAGCATACTTGTTGGCGAGCACCAGCCTGAAATGGTCTGCTTTTACCCTTACTACGTCTAGGTTGGACTGTTTCTTCCTGACTAATTTTATTCTTTCTCTCTTCAGATTGAGAGAAATCCTAGACCTTACTAACCTATGGTCACCGCACCTTACCCTACCTAACGCTTCTACATCCTGCACTATGCTGGGATCGGCAGAGAGTGTAAAATCTACCGTATAGACTCCTGTAATAGCCACACCCGTGTAAGGGCCGCACCCCCAACTTGGCAGCCCACAATTTGGACAAAAAAAAGTTCCAGCGAGCAGCAATTGCGTTCGGAGCCTTGATACCGCGCGCGCGCATCGGCGAATTTTCCCTCTGCGTACTTCCGCTCGCCACTACTAGCCGGCGAGAGTCATCTAGTAGCGGCATACAGTATCTAGACCAATCTAGTAGCAGCCCTTAGGCGGGACCGAACCAAATGGTTCGGTCCCGTGTAAGGGCCGCACCTAGTCAGAGTCGTGAAAGAAACGTGCGGCCCTTACACGAGTCTATACGGTATTTCATCTCTTCTCTAGTGTTCCTAGAGCCGATGCCGTAGTTGCAAATTGCTTGCTCACCATCCTGCATTTTCCCCACTTTTGCACTGAAGTCTCCCATGACACAGTATACTGCGTTTGCACCTTTCTCACTGCTAATTCAACATCTTCATAAAGCTGTTCTATTTCTTCATCGTTTTGACTGGAGGTTGGGGCGTAGGCTTGTACTACCTTAATTCTATACCTCCTGTTCAGCTTTATTACGACGACTGCTACCCTCTCATTAATGTTGTAGAATTCATCAATGTTGCCCGCTATGTCCTTATGGACTAGAAATCCTACTCCAAATTCTGTCTTATCTGGAAGACCTTTGTAGCAGAGGACGTGGCCGTTAGTCAGCACTATATAAAAGCCTCACCAGTTTTTCTAACCTCACTAAGGCCAATAATATCCCAGGCAATACCTGATGATTCTTTAAATAGCCCTTCAGAAATTCTTCAAATAATAAAGAAACGGCGAAACATGAAAGTGTCAAACTCGAGAAATCAGTTAGAATTCGCTGAACTGTCGAAACTGATCAATAAGAAGAAAGTAAGGGATATCCGAAATTATAACGCGGAAAAGATTGAGGAAGCAGTAAAATATGGACGCAGCATTAACTCAGTAAGAAGAAAGCTTGGCATAGGACAAGGCAAGATGTATGCACTGAAAGATAAGCATGGTGATATCATCAGCAATTTCGATGACATAGTAAAGCAGCGGAATAATTCTATACAGACCTGTACAGTGCCCAGAGCGGCCGAGCTACTTTCATTCGAAATAGTGATGAACCGGATACACAGGCTCCTTCTATAACTAGCGACGAAGTTAGAAGGGCCTTGAAAGACATGACCAGGGGAAAAGCTGCTGGAGAAGATGGAATAACAGTAGATCTAATCAAAGATGGAGGAGATATCATGCTTGAAAAGCTTGCGGCCCTTTATACGCAATGCCTCCCAACTTCAAGTGTACCAGAGAGATGGAAGAACGCCAACATTATACTAATCTATAAGAAAGGAGACGTTAAAGAATTCAAGAATTATAGACCCATTAGCTTGCTTTCAGTTTTGTATAAGATATTCACCAAGATAATTTCCAATAGAAGCAGGACAACACTTGACTTCAGCCAACCATGAGAACAGGCTGGCTTCAGGAAGGGATATTCTACGATGGATCATATCCATGTCACAGGAGGCATCTTGGCAGATATCTACAAGGATTGCACAGCAACCTTGGTTCTCTGCAAGAAAAGTAGGAAGATACCTACCAAGAAAGGGGTCAGACAAGGAGACACAATCTCTCCAATGCTATTGACTGCATGCTTAGAAGAAATATTCAAGCTCTTAGACTGGGGAAGCTTAGGAGTGAGGATCAGTGGCGAATACCTCAGCAACCTTCGGTTTGCCGATGACATTGTCCTATTCAACAATAATGGGGACGAATTACAACAAATGATTGAGGACCTTAACCGAGAAAGTGTAAGAGTGGGGTTGAAAATTAATGTGCAAACGACAAACATAATGTTCAATAGCCTGGCAAGGAAACAATAATTGAGGATCGCCAGTCAGCCTCTACAGTCTCTAAAGGAGTACGTTTATCTAGGTCATTTACTCACAGGGGACCCTGATCAAGAGAAAGAAATTTACAGAATAAAATTGGGGATGAGTGCATACGGCAGGCATTGCCAAATCCTGACTGGGATCTTACCACTGTCGTTGAAAAGAAAAGTGTACAATCATTGCATTCTACCGGTGCTAACATATGCGGCAGAAACTTGGAGGTTAACAAAGAAGCTCGAGAACAAGTTAAGGACCGTACAAAGGGCGATGGAACGAAAAATCTTAGGACTAACGTTAAGAGACAGGAAGAGAGCGGTGTGGATCAGAGAACAAACAGGGATAGCCGATATTCTAGTTGACATTAAGCGGAAGAAATGGAGCTGGGCAGGCCATGTAATGCGTAGGATGGATAACCGGTGGACCATTAGGGTTACAGAATGGATACCAAGAGAAGGGAAGCGCAGTCGAGGACGGCAGAAAATCAGGTGGGATGATGAGGTTAGGAAATTTGCAGGCGCAAGTTGGAATGAGCTTGCGCAAGACATGGGTAATTGGAGATCACAGGGAGAGGCCTTCGTCCTGCAGTGGACATAAATAGGCTGACGATGAAACAGTTATTTCGCAGAAAGCGTTGCAGATGATACAATTGTGCAGAAATCATGGACGATGATTGTCAACGTAAGTGAATAGAACAAACGAGGGAACGAGCGAACGAACGAGTGAGCGAGCGAACGGGCGAACGGACGAACGAACAAACGAGGGAACGAGCGAACGAACGAGCAAACGAACGAGAGATCGAGCGAACGAGCGAACGAACTAGGGAGTGAGCGAACCAGCGAACGAACAAACGAGGGAACGAGCGAACGAACGAGCAAACAAACGAGAGATCGAGAGAACGAGCGAATGAACGAGGGAGCGGGCGAGCGAGCAAACGAACGAACGAACGAACGAACGAACGAACGAACGAACGAACGAACGAACGAACGAACGAACGAACGAACGAACGAACGAACGAACGAACGAACGAACGAACGAACGAACGAACGAACGAACGAACGAACGAACGAACGAACGAACGAACGAACGAACGAACGAACTAGAGAACGAGTGAACGAGCGAACGAACCAGAGAGCGACACACACAGAGAGAGAGAGAGAGAGAGAGAGAATGAATGAACGTACGTTTTCCTTGTCGAGGCGGACCATCGACCACCACAGACGTCTGACCAATCATGAAAACAGCTGAAAGAGCCAAGTTACCCGCTTTAAAACAACTGACGGAGTGACACTTGCAGAAACGCGCGCAGTGATACTTCTATGACCGCACTGCTTGCGTAGCATTCGCCGCGTTGTCGGTATGAAACGAAGCAAGTAGCCGCTGTCAGCTCGCATTCAAATGCGTTCCGCGGTGGAGCAAAAGACAAGTGGTGCCTGTCTTATACATGTGCGTTGGTGCCCGCTTCGCGCCCTTTGTCGCGACGGAAGAAAACCTGTTGCATATGCTTCGTTCGCTGTAAATATTTCGTTGCGTGCTCAGTTATTCCAGCGTTTACACGAGTCAGAAGCACGTTGCATCAGCTTTCGCATCGACTCATTTCCGTGCGTCACGTGGACCAGCCATTTGCACGTCACCCAAAGAGCAGCTTCTAATGACACGCCATCACATGCGCGTTGCCCGAGATGACTGGGTTATAGGTGCAGCAATAGTAAAATAGCCGGAAAAGAGGAAGTGACCTGACGCAGTCTATACATGACGCAGATTTGCGGACTGACGCTGTCGGCTGACGAGGAGGATCTCGCGAGGCTGTACCTCGCTACGCTTCAAGCACTGGCGGTGAGTTCGCTGATGCAAAGTTCGACCTGGCCTCGACATAACGTCAGGGCCAGGTGTACTACGCGTTGACTATAGGTGTGAGGTAAACTCGTTAAGCAGCTAATAACCTCGCAACGAGTGATGGAGAAGAAATTTATAGGCGTAATGCTTAGAGACACAAACGCGGTAGTAGGCGATATAAAGGAGCCAACGGTAGCTGCCACAGCTAATATTCTTGTTGAGGTATTGAGGAACAAGTGCAACTGGGCAGGTTGAGCGCAATATGTAATGCGTATAGAGCAGGCAGCCAGCGGTTGTCGTTTGTAGCAACAGAATCGATGCCAAAGTATGCGAACTGCAGTCTTGATATATGTACAGTCTAGAAAAGATGGATCGGGAACTTTTCATGATTGTCTATAATTTTCTGATTGACAATTTTGTTCTGATTATAATATTTGGGAAGTTAATTATTTACGTATTACTAATCATGCATTTAGGCAAAAGAAAAGAAGGTTTGACTCGCTTCCAAGCGACAGCAAGCATCTACGTGGCACTCGCATATTTAAAAATTTGGGCACAAGTTACGTGGGACACTGTATACGTATATGTAAACAAGCAGACAAATCGAGGGGCACGATTGTGGTTATATACAACCATGGAAAGCATAGCAGAAATTATTTGTAGTTTTTAATTGAACTGTAGAAATGGTAAGGTAGTGGCAAATGAAAGTGGGCGAAAAAACAAAAAACAAAAAAACTTGCTGCCTGTGAGAGCCGAACCTCCTCACCCATCGTGTACTTTGGTTCTTCACTGTATTCGCTTCTTGCACACAACTACGACAAGCGTTCATATTCTGCTAACAGAATGTGTTTTCCTAACTTTTGCCTTAGTTTAGAAGCCGCAGTGGCTTTTATGTCCAATAGCTGCCAAGCTATGTCGTTCTATTGTGAATGCACCGAATTGATTTCTAAGCAGCGATTACTCGTTACACGTAAATAAGAACCCACCATATTGCTACACGCGTGTTGTATTTAGTTGTTTGAACGAGGCTCAGCGCTGCAAACGCTGTTGTAAATGTATTATTAAAATAGTTGCTCGTCTAATTGACTCGTTCTTCGCGTAACAATATTAATATGTAACAAGTAGCTTTCCTGTCGAACACTTAGTCACATTGAGCGCTTTTGTGCGGGACATGTGCATTAGGCAGTTACAACATTTTGAAGGCAATATTGCTCAAGGGGTACCCCCACGTGCAAAAAAATATACGGACAATGGATTGCGCGATGAAGACGATTTTCGTCCCCACCTATGAATGTAACTTGAAATCGAAGACTGCAGTCTGAGCTTGTCATTGTGAACTTCCCAGTGTCCTCGGTAATCTCAGTTTGTGTGTGTAAATTACGAGTAAATATATTTTGTTTGCGGCGAGGTAAATGTGTCCGTACACAAAGTGTCTCGTCGCTGGTTCTGCCCAGTGATAGCGCCAGTGTAATCTCCCTTCTGATGCTTGTCGCAGTACGGGTCACGCCACATCATAGACGCCCTGACCGACACGGGCCACTCGTTGTCCGGCCTATTGACGTGTGGGGGTCTGGCCAAGAACCCGCTGTACGTGCGGTCGCTAGCGGATGCCACTGGTGAGTGTGAAGTGCAAGTAAACGATCGAAAGCGCGTTCGTCAGACGCCGACAGGTACAGTTAAATTATCGGCATTCTAAATCTCAAAACAGAAGCACATAAAGACCAAGCACACGTGCGTCCGGTGGCGGGCGTATGTTTCACAAAGGAACTAAACCTTGACGTTAAAGGGACACTAAAGAGAAACCGGAAGTTGAGCTTAAATGGTAGATTATCCTTTCGCGATCACAGCCATACCATTCTTACTGCAAACAGATGTTTAATAGGCGAGAAAATAGCGAAAAACTGAATGATAGGTGCTGACGCCCCTTCTAATTTCCCGCACTACACCTTCTGACGTGGGAGATTACAAATGGAAGCCGGTCGCGATTGGTCGAGAGCGATTTATTGCTGTTAATAAAACGCAAAATGAAATACACCTTAAACGTACATAAACAGCATTTGCCAACTTTTTAAGCCGTTTCAAGCGAGGAAGTACAAGTTTAGCACAAAATTAAATAAATAAGAAAAAATGGCATGGCGATACACCCGGTCGTGATAGTTTCGTAGTTTCGTTTTTGGTCAATGCATCGTCGCGCGCGCCTGTTCCGCTCTACGGTGTTTGGTTGCGTGTTGCGTGGCTCAAAAAACGTTGACTTCGCGGGAAACAACCAGAAAATGCCTCGTGTGTGTAGTGTTGAGAGCTGTATAAATGGCCCAAGGTGCTTGCTCAGGGGCAGCGGCAGTGTTGACTCGATTGTGTCCGTTCATGTGGTGTCGCGCGGTGAGCCCCGGCTCCCCGGCGTTCGCAATGGCTCAGTGCTCTGCCGATGATAAAATGGCAAAAGAGCCAGAGAAACCGATGGTGTGCTCTCTGCATTTCTCGCCCTCGGATTATGTGTATAATCCTGCCCTCGAAAAGTATCTTGGCGTGCCCCAGAGGTCAGTCCTTTCTCGAGCAGCTGTTCCCTCAATGCGGCCTTCATCAAACCCCCTTCCGGTGCCCCTGCAGCAGCAAACTGGCGGCTCGGTGAGTGCTGAATGTCATTAAATAAAGCCACGAAATAACCATACCGATTACGTGCGCAACTTTCTGCGCTTGTTCTGTCGGGAACATCGTCGCCTGGCGGACCGGACGCTTCGCCTTCCGTTGACGAAAACGAAGCTCTCCGCCGGCGCGGCCGGCGGCTCACCGCCATCGCACGCGGAAACACCTACCGCTCGAGCACGGAGGATCATTTCGCGCTCCGTTTCACTGAATATCGCTGAAATGCAGTCCTGCTTCCCTGGCGAGCTCTTCGTTGCAAGGTTCAGCTGCAGCAACGGTATCCATCGCGGCGAACGCAAACGCAGCGACCATGCATGCAGCCATGATGCATCCAGTGCCTCGGCCGTTTACGCAAGCGGTGACGTATCATGGCGCATTCTGATTCGCCGAGAGCAATGAAATCTGTGACGACACTGCTTCAGCGCCAAATCTTGGGTGAGAGAAATTGAGGAAGAGATATTTGGTCTTTGTTTACGAATTTCTCCACTAATAACTCATATTTTTGCACCCAACAAAAACTGCATGCATTCCTGAAGGTCCCTCTTTTATTCCAGCTGAACTTCCTGTTTCTCTTTAGTGTCCCTTTAAGGAACTGCTCCCTTGAAGTACGTGCTCCCGTATCCACGAATTTATTTGTGATATTTCGTGAACAAGCCGGCACGTTTTCACTGTGAATAGCACGACCACGCTCTTATGCCAAGTGCAAGTGCCCACCTTATTTTATAAGTTGTACAGATGCCGTCTTTTGCAATCGGCTTGTCTGAAGTCGAA
Source organism: Dermacentor silvarum (assembly GCF_013339745.2). Lineage (NCBI taxonomy): Eukaryota > Metazoa > Arthropoda > Arachnida > Ixodida > Ixodidae > Dermacentor > Dermacentor silvarum. Next base: position 67,648,480 of record NC_051164.1, on the reverse strand, counting down.
TTTTTCGATAGGCTTCTACAGGGTGGTCAACCTAAGTGACATTTTAAGCCAACGCAGTCATACCAATTTGTTGTCCAGTTAGGATTAATAGTGCAACTCTGTTACCTGAAAGTGTTCGAGAACATGCCAGAGGGAGGCCCCATTTTTTTTTTACTTCCCTCCAGTTTGGCTTAGTGTTTTCTGATCTCTCTTCAGTTAGGCCCTTATTTCTTCGAAAAGCGTGCAACTAGTCACTCTGCCAAAATGAACGAACCGCCATGACCCACTTCTGAACCTCTCCCTATAGGTCTGTAGAACGCTCCTTCATAGCGTCTACGCTTTTTAAAGTAGCGCCAACATTTGAGGAGCCTCCGTCGCGTAGTTACAGTTCCGCCGCTGCAGGAAAGAAAAAAAGCCGACAGAAACATCAAGGTGGCACTTCGGCTTGTAGATCGGAAATAAGGCGGAAAAGGTAAAGAGGGCGGGCTGGCGCTACAAAGTCCCATCATCGCGTCTACTGCCGGACGAGAGCAGCAGGGAGGGGTCTTAGCGCGTACCACCGGCAGTACGTTTATGGTGATGATAGTACGGTAGTAGAGAAATCGGCGCGGTCATGAACGCGTGTCACACACCCCGTGAACGAGGCGCCAACGCCGGGCCAAATTCCAAAGCCGACTTATCAGCTTCCGAAAATAACCCCACGAAAGCAAGGACACTTAATTAAACAAGGGCCCTTTGGTGCACCAGCGAACGCCGGTTGTGATCCAAAGACCGAGTCAGAGCCCAGAGTTGTCAAAACACAACAAGATGTATTCTTCACACAAGGCAGTCACACACACACACGTGCACACTTAGGCTAGACACATCCCAATACAATCCGGATGGGTGTTCACAAAACCCAGGAAAATAATTAACGAGCACTAAGAGTCCAACACGTAAAGTACAAAATTAATATGAACAATAAGTGTCCAATCGTATTGACACGTATACATGTTTATCTTTCACCGGTGGCCGCTTTCCACCGGCTAACAAATGTTAAACGTTATCGCTCGGCGCAGGACGCGCCTGTATCGGAGGTTTCTAGAACGTTATTGATGCTTCTTTCTGTTGCCTGGTTCGCCCAATAAACAACCAGTTTCGTCATACACAGTTTTGCGACTGTTTTCTTTACCGTCACTTTCTTTACCGTCACTACTACGTGACAGTATTCACCTGTGCTGGTCTTGAGCCGTACGATCTCGGCGTCGCTCGAGGCAAATCTCGAAGAAGTAACTTCTTCCGGAAATGCAGACGCTCTATGAACTCGTCGACTAGCTTGCCGGGGAATCCCCTTCTTCCGCAGTTGGTCGGTTTTCACGTCACATCTCTTCACCGGCGCGGTCTGATCCCCCATCCGATTCCCGCAGGCCGCTTTTATGGCCTTCGACGGTCGTTCTCGAACCTTTGGTTGAAGTTGTGATCCCGTAGCATGAACAAAGCCTGCGAATCTTCTAGTCAATTCTCGTATCTCGACCGCGGCCCCCCGCCCCCGGCTATGCCGAAGCCCCCCCGCCCCCCCCCCCCCTCGCTCTTAATATGTCAGTACCAGAGTCCTGTTACCCAAATCATTTATGGTTTCTTTTGAGTTGCCTCTACCTTTGCCCTTAAAATCTTAATGTGGCTAAAGGCTAATTGCATCATTGTTGAGGCGGACGTGCACGACTTTTAATCATACTTTCGCTTTCTTGCTGAAAAGGCTGACAATGGGTGTCTTGCCCTGGAGTTTGAGGCATAGTAGCGCGCGCCTGGTGGCGGCGAGAAAAGGTATCTGGGTAGTACCAGCTTGGGTAGTATTGAGCTCTGGCTGTGGCGAAGCACGTTTCTAGCTCGAGTTTTACGTTGATTCGCACTTTTTCTGCCTTCTGTTGCGAGTGCGAAAAGGCTCGTCACTTCTCAAAGGCCACGCCGACCACGCTGCGAGCTGGACGCAGCCTAGTTTAACGAAAACGGACTCTCCGTGTGCCGTGGGACGTAATGCTGTAAGAAGAAGGAATCGGCGACGCCGATCCGGAGAGACCCAGCTCGATCAGCCTCGAAAAAGCGTCACCGTCGTTACTTCTGCGTCTTGAGCTGCCACAAGGAAGAAGGCCTGAATCCCAACATCAGATTTTACCGTTTTATTTCAAGGCCTCACGAAGAGGAGCGTCGGGCGTGCTGGATAACTTCGCTAGCCCACTACGAGCAGCACAGGTTTGAGAGTTAAATGTGCTCATCATTGACCTCATGCCAGCACGTTGAGGTAGCGCAGCAAGGCAGTATTGATTACAGCACATCGATGTTCGAGCGTTGTCATTAAAAGCTACATCAAGCGAGCAGCGCACGAGCTCGCGCTGCAGCGTGATTCGCACGTAGTATACGTAACTGCGGGCTCATATGCATGCATCAGTAATTTATCAGTTGCTAAATGGATAGATGGCCCCTACTACAGCGCACGCATAACTAACTACTTGTCTAGCGGCATGCAGTCAACAAAGATTGCAGGAAGCCCGCCGTTTCGCGGCATGTTGAAGGAGCGCTGCCGTCGCGGCGCATACCGTCGTGCGCTCGAATAGTTCCGTACACAAGATGTCTGCTTATCGCTGCTATAAATTCATTTATAGCAGGCATTTCCTCGCGATTGTGCGCCGGAACCTAGCAGCGTGCAAACCTTACCTGAAGTTCAACTTCGTACGCGACTCGCTTCAGTTGCGATTGACATCGCGCTAAAACTTCAGCGCTTATTTCTTGAACGGCGTACGCGTATTCGGCGTTGCACAATTTCTTGCCTTTACGCAGCGTGCCACCCCTGAAAAAATCTTCCGCGCCCGATATTCGCTACAAGCCGTGGTACAACACAACCGAAAGTGGCGGGTCCATATTGTAAACGTGCTTTCCGAAGCAGACGACCGAGCTTGGTACTACCCAGTTCAGGACAGAGGGCGCTTTTTAGCACCATTTTCGCAGCGCCCCTGGGCAGAGCAGGAGCCCCATAGGAAAACAAGCGCATTAGAAGCACGAACGGCAGCAACCTCATTCGATGTTTTTCACCTCCACATGTTATTTTAACTTCGAGTGTGAACACCATGCACAAACACATTATATTGCAATGTGTGCACAGGACAAAGTTTATTATATTCTTAAAGAGAAAGAGGTAGCCAACTAACAATTATTTCTAATCATATGGATAGCCTATGTCTAGAGAATGAATATGTTGCTGCATGTTCAACTCGCAACAAATTGCTTTGCGTGCTCTTTTGACACTGAAAGAGACCTGCAGACTTCAGTGACCTCTTCGGCAGAGTCTTTTATCAACGGCAGAGTCCGTTTGCGTGGTAGGAGGCGAGTTGTTTACCAGCGCGTTGCTGGCAGAGCCTGGCGGGGACTGAATTCCGGCCGGCCCAGTAGCCTGGCCTTCCAGTTCTCGTGCTCGGTCCTGGCGCTCTTGTTTTTGCTTCTGACGCCGGGAGAGCACCAGTTCCCAGTTTGTGTCGGACTGTGTCCTTTGTTGTTGGGCAGCCTGCGGGAGCAGCGGGGAGGACGCTCGGTCGTCGTCACTGGCCGAGGTAAGTTCCTCCATCTCCTGTAGGTCCGCGAGCTGGGGCGTCGGGGGGGCTAGAAGGGGCTGCATGGTCGGAGATTGTCCGGCTTGCAGACCCGCCGTCGTAGGTGGTGTATCCATGGGGTTAAGGAGGCTAGCAGGTCATCGCTCGACGAGTGCGAGCTAGGCTTACTTGCGAGTCTTAGCGGGTCAGCGCCCGCTTCGTTCTTCTCGAACCGATAGGAGGAGGTGGGATGGTCCTACCGGTTGAGAGTGGGGTCCTCAGGGCCCCGCTGATAAGGGCTCGAATCTCCGGCACAGTGCCTGGGGCGATAGCGAGGTGTGTACGACTAGTGCACCGGGCACAGGGACGACGCTAACAGCATCATTGTGAGTGCAAGAATAGCAACCAAGTTTATTGAGCCACAGCTTATAAAGGCACGAGCGAGCGCGCTGAACATACTGCGCATCACTGATGCGCATCTGCGCCGAGTTTATCAGTACGCGTGTCCGATACAAGGTGGAGTGGTCAGAACGGGCAAATGTAGCGGAGCCGAGGTGACGTGCGACCGCTCAGCCCGGCGCCCATTCCGGAATTTTTGGCGACGAGGGAGGGGCAAGGCTCGGCCCTAAGGTGATTTGCCCCTAAAAATTGCTGTGTAGCTTTGGTTGACCCTGGTTGATAGGGAAAGCTTCACTGCCCTGGCTAGGTCCATTGTCGAGCTGTGGCCGAGGTGTGGTTTCGCCCAACTCTACTCGGGCAACGGCGGGAATGTCTCCTTTCAGGGCTCTGTAAAGGCCTAAACATGCTCCGACGTAGCGTGAACGCGCGCACACGTTATGTCATGTTGGCGAGAACAACAGCGGCTATAGTTCGACCAATTGTTCGACGTACTCGCGCCGCCAACGTAACCGGATGCGCGGCCAATGCACTCCGACGTGCCCGGCGTCTAATGACGCTCGCCCGCGTGCCGATGGACTATAAACGCGCCTTAATGCTCTTTTGTGGTTTGACCTGTAGCTCTCAAGGTGAAAACTGTTGAGTCGCCGACGGATGCCCGAGGTAGCGTAATGAAGCTTTCGCTTCAAAAAATGGATGGCGTATAGACCTCACCTCAAAGCTCATTTTGCATCAGCATGCCCCATTCATACGGCTTTAAGAAGAAACCAACCTCCTCATAAACGTTACCTTCAACATTATTGATGCTGTTAGCACCATTTGTCAACATTTTCTACACCACTGGGACGCACAACTGGCCGAAAATCACGAGCTTCCATCGAATGCTGCGGCCCGTCCGCGGGTGCCAAGGAGAAAAGCGTGCCGTGCGCAGCGAGCTGCATCCGGCACGTGAGGAGAATCGAGGAGGAAAGTGCGGCGGGGAAGCGAGTGTCGCTACTTTCAAATTATCAAGGGGTTTTAAATTGGGCCGCTAGTCTTAATGGGAGTGTCCGCTCTTGTTGAATGTCTGTCTCCATGGAGGGAGAGAGAGAGAGAAAAGACTTTATTCGAGGTCAGACTAAGACCTATAGATATTCCTCCGCCAGGAGGACCATGGCCAGCTGGTCGGCGAAGGCCGCCGACGCCAACCACACCCGCCAGTGGGGAGGTGGGGGGTTAGGGTAGTGAGGGGATTGTAGGGCTGCGGGGCAAGAGAAAAGGATGTGCTCTACATTTGCGTACGTAGAGGGGCAGTTGGGACATGAGGGGTCTGAGCGGTAACGATAAAGGTATAGGCGTGCTGGAGTGATCAAGGTGTTGAGCTGGATGGCCCTGAGGGTGCGTACTTGGGCAGTGGAGAGACGAGGGTGTGGTGGCGGAAGCGTCTGCAATGAATGCCGGAGGTGTTTGTAGTGCTGCTTCAGAGTTTTCTTATAAAAGTGTGCCTCGTCCGCTATGGGCGGGCAAGGCCAGGGGATCGTCGGCGCCCGGCTATTAATCTCGCGGGCAAGCTCATGAGCGAGCTTATTGCCGATAATCCCCGCATGACCTGGCACCCACACCACAGTGACCAAAGCAGGGGAGAGAAGGGAGAGAGCGTCAGAAAGGTCGTCATGAAGATTATCGGGAAGTCTGTTGTCGCGAAGAGCCCTGATTGCCGCCATGGAGTCCGAGCAAATGCGATACCGAGGAGAGGGAGGAAGAAGGGTTAGTTCGTGCGTTGCGTGAACGATCGCGGCCAATTCAAGGGATAGAGAAGAAGTAGGAAGTGAGAAGGGGCCAGCGGTGGAAGTGATGGGAATGCCAAGGGGGGTCGGCATTGTCACACAAGCAGTGGAGCCATGAGTTTGGTAATACGCTGCGTCGACGTAGCATGTGAAAGTGTCCGGTGGAAAAGGGTCGTGGAAGTGAGCGCGGGCTTGTCGTCGTCCCTCATGAAGATGTGGGGTCATATTAGAGGGAATAGGGGCACAGCGGAGATTGCTGGGAAGAGGTCGTTGAGGAGTGTACAGAGGAAAGTCAATGGGCCGGATGCCAGCCCGCTGCAGTAGCCAATGACCCTGCGCAGAGCTGGATAGGCGGCCAAGTTGTCGATCCCTATGGAGGCACAAGAGCTCTGCAAGGGGAAGAAATAAGCCTGTTGCGTATAGTTTGGCTGTGGATGCGTGTGTCGGAAGATGTAGGGCAGCTTTATAGAGAGTGTTTAAAGCCGATTGAATGCGATGCATTTGCGTCTGCGTAAGTGTGCAGTATGGCAGGGAATAAAGGATTTTGTTCAAGGCAAAAGCTGTTACAAGTTGATTGGCTCTGCATTCGTCGAGACCGCCGCGACGCCTGACCACTCGTCGGACTAAGTGAGTTACTTGGTGGCAGGTGGTGATCGTGGACTGTATTGCGCGGCTGAAAGAGTGGTCTTGGAGGGGAAAGCCTAAAACCCGGCAGGATGACGTGCGGGGGATGGGAGTACCGGCGAGAGTGAGATTAAGGAGGGGGTCCATGGAGGAAGGAAAGCGTAGGAGAGGCTCGGGCCAGCACGGATGGTTTGGAGAAAATGTGGCGGAAGTAACATGCTGTTTTTCGCAAAGAGCACTGGGACTGGTGCCCCAAACGTCAACGTTGCCATAGCAACCGCACTCTTGAAGGTCTCGCTGCTGCTGTCGGCCTATGAAAAGTGAGATAAGATTTTTCCGCCGGTGTCTTGCTCCCAGCACATTTTGTTCGCGAGAAAAGCTGATTTTGGAGTGTTGTCGGTGAGCTTGAAAATTGTGTTTTGCGTCTTTGAGTGCGAGTGTCAGCCAGTAACAGATACTCATGCAATCACGGCGCGGGTCTTCGTCGTCTTCTTGAACGTGCTAGGGAAAATTGTCGCAGTTTGATTCGAAAGGCGAAGCATCAATTGCGATAGCAAATTAGTAGAGAGCTGTACGGAGTAAGGATAGTAGTTTTATCAGCTGTACAAACTTGGGCACGCAGCAGCACCAGCAACGCGCAGAATTGTTGTCAACGCCGTCGGCGTTTTGCCCGCGTTCTCACCAACCGCGCGGCGTTTTTATAGACCTTTTCACAAACCGCCGTTTGAGTAGCGCCATTTCCCGACACGGGCGACGTCTAGCGTCAGAACATGTTACGCCGCCATTTTGGACTGTGAGCCTTGCGAGAGCAGGCCGGCCGCACTTCGGTTGTGTGATCTTCGCTGCGCATTATTTCTATTATTTCTTCCGCTTGGCTTGTCTTGTGCCGCTTGACTTGTTACATGTATCACGTGCTCGCGTGCGCGCTCAGTGTAGTGTGCCATGGCAACAGCAAGCCCAGCGATGTGGTGTTTTGTCGTCGGTAACGGCGGCAGCCGCGTTTGCTTCGTCGAAACCTGGCGTGCTAATCAGCGGTATATTTCGTTGTTTTTGCTGGGCACATGTGACCGTATCGTCGATTGAATCTGATCACCATTACGTTTCGCGGTTGAGGGTTGCCTCATTTAGCGAAAGCAGGCGCGTACGTAGCTATCGGGCAATACTTGGAACCAGGCGCCGGCGGCCCGACGACGCGTGTGAGTGGTTGGTAGATATGCGTTGGTTACTCCATACGCTTCCGACGCAAGTGAACAGCTCAATCATGCAAAATTTATTGGATCTGGTGCAGTGCAGGGTGCTTATAGCCAAATGTCAAAGTATAAGCGTGGCGATCGAGCAGCGCGGTACCTGCAGCGAACCGACGCGCGACAGTGATCACAGATGCCAGCGCAACTGATACAGCCCAGGTGCTGGATTTTTATTTTTAGTATTTATTTATTTATTTATTTATTTATTTATTTATTTATTTATTTATTTATTTATTTATTTATTTATTTATACATACTGTCAATTGCAATAGGGATTATAACAGAACTTGTTATAAAGATATATTTGTTTACCTATTTTTTACGTATCTTTACCTGGAATGGCTGTTCTTTCGAATGTCTGAATTTGAAACAAGTTTCGCTCACGGTGAACCTTAACGTAGATCGTGCGCGAAGTTTGTATAAAAGATATGGCGTACGGCAAGAATTGTTCGTGCGCGCCAATAATATTGCAGCGTTAGGGCCATCTCTACTCTTACACCGTCTTACACTGTCTTGTTTCCCTTACACCGTCTCACTGTACTATGTTCATAATAAAGTAATGTCGAGTCTTAACAATTGTCGAATAAATACATATGCATATGATTGTAAACCACTACTGACCGTGAGTGAAACGCGCTTAGTGGTCAGCGAAGCGGTCACTGCACGCACGTAAGTATTTCACTTGATCGACTGTGCGAATAATTTTTTTTGCTACTGTTATTCTTGCAAGCATGATGCTATTGTCCGCGTACCCACGCGAATACCGTTTTTCATGTTCTTACTTGCGCGGGCTCATTTAGCGCGTTTCTACGCCACGCACAGTTAGCACATTGCGGATCCCGAACTCTACCACTGGAGCTAGGCCGCGCTGATGAGGTTGACACGTTAGTTTTTGCATTCTCTTGCTGCCCAAGCACATAGACAACGCTCAAAGATGAGTGAGCTCGATGCAGCACCACACTGTTGAAGTTAATTACCTTTATGAGCAGGGCCGCGCAGGGTGCGTGTGAACGCAGAGACAATGTTTTGGTGGACACAGGGTCTGCATATATCTTTCATAGGACACGATTTTTCCAGATCATTGCGAAGTGTATTTACCGACTAGTTCTCTCGTAGAGTGCTTCAATTTGTCTTATACCGGTGTCACACGGCCACTTTTGATAGCGATCGAGACCGATCTGGATCGGAATGTTCGACCGCGGTTGGCTCCCTTCCGCAGATTGAGCAAAGAAGCCAATCGCGACCAAGAAATTCGACCCAGATCGGGCTAGATCATGATCAAAAGTACACCGTGTGACCACCGTATTAGGCGCAGGAATGAAGTTGTGTTTGAAAGAAAACAAATGTAGCCTCTGCCACTACATGCGAGAAAATATTGCATCGAAGAGCTGACAATTCTCGCAACCTATTGGTAAATGTGACGAAAAGAGTTTACTAAAATGCGTTGTTTAACTGAGGTGTGCATTGGTTCATATTAGACTGAAATGCTAAGTCCTCAGGTGATGCAGGAAACCGGCGAAGCGTGAACATACCACATCGGCAGTGGTCTCGCGGAGTGCTGTGTTGTGGACACACCCCCAAATCGTTATTTTCCGCTGGTTGTTTGTGCACCCATAAACTGCACAGTGCTGGCCTGTAGCCTTTTGATGAGTATATATTCCATTATTTACGAGCGTAAGTCATCCGTGACAAAAAAAAAAAAAAAAGTTGTCGCAGTTTCACCTGAAAGGCGAAGCATCAATTGCGATAGCAAACTTGTAGAGAGCTATACGGAGTAATGATAGTAGCTTTATCAGGTGTATAACCTTAGACATGCAGCAGCACCGGCAACACGCAGAACTGTTGTCGACGCCGTCGGCGTTTTGCCCGCGTTCGCACAAAATGCGTACTGCGTACGGCGTTGGTGACTGCTGCCGGATAAGGTCCCTGTACCTTATTGCCGGAGCCTCCGAAATAAATAGGCACTTGCTGCCGCAGCTAAACGTCGCCTCCCTTCCCGCCCCCTCCCCCCCCCCTCCCCGCCACGGCCTTTCGCGCGTCGGAAGAAGGTGCGTTTGTTCTACATATATGGTGATTGTAAAGGAGAAAAGAGACGCCTACTTCTGCAGCCCTTAAGGGAGCACGGCGCAGAACGCGCGTTTTTTCTTCGCCGTGCATTCACTCCCCGTGAAAGCGCGCGTCCCTCGCGCCCTATCACTCGCACATACAGCGTTCGGCGCCCGGCGACGATTTCATCTCCACTGACGTCATACGGAACCTCACGGCAACGGCGACGACGACGGCGACGCCGACAGCAGAAATCTGCTTTGGAGTGTCCATATAATTGCTATCGCAATAATAAACGGAAACATCGAAGGAATTAAAGCTACCACTCCGCAATGCAAGCGCAAGGCAAGCTCACAGTCCAGACCAAACAGGCAACACTGACGCATACTCTCCAGGCCAGACGGTCGGAAGTGCCCTCGTGAAAACGTCTATATAAATACGCATTTGGTGCCGCAGCTAAACGTCGCCTCCCCTCCTTCCCTCCCGTCACCCCACAACTTTTCGCTTGCTCTCTGTGTGTGGAAAGGAGGAAAGAGACGCTTAATTCTGCAGCCCTTCAGGGAGCACGGCGCAGAACGCGTGTTTGCTCTCCAACGTGCGTTCTCTCCCTGTGAAACCGCGCGTTCCTCGCTCCCTTTCACTCGTACATACAGCGTCTGGAGCGCGGCGACGATTTCATCGCCGTTGACGTCATGCGGAACCTCACGGCGACGGCAGAAATCCGCTTTGGAGTGTCCATATAATTGCTATCGCATTAAAACAAAGGAGCACGTCTGTTTCATTCACTAAAACTGCTACGTTTCGACGCTCACACATTACAAGCGGCTCGTAACACTGCAATATGAAAGCTCGCGCATATATCTGCTCCGGTGAGCTGATCGGAGGCGCAAAGGGAGATGGCACACCAACATGGCTGCACTTCCGGCTTCAAAAGCATGAACGTCAGGGCATAGAGAAAGAAATTCAACAAGAGGGGACACTCGGCAAAAACTGGCAACAGGAAACACGTCACCATACGTCACGCTATACTTTTGACACCGAACGTTAGCTGCCGCGAGCATCGAAAAAAAAAAAAGAAAGTGAACTTAAGTTAGCAGGCATTGATTTATTTTTTTCATTATTTGCCGCGAAAACTAAAACGTTTTGCGTATAAATGATCTTATGCTTTGCGACTTATTTTCCTTGCCTTACCTAGCCACAGGTCAATGACACGCCAGATACATGCGTCATCCGCCAGACACTCCCCCGAAGCCAGCGAGGATGGCTGCGCGCGCGTTTGAGCGCTCGCGCGCGGCGACCCGTATGTCTCCTTTTTTAACTGTAACCTGGTTTATTGGGCTCTCGGCGTATTCTTGCGTTCCTTCTGTACTGGGAAAATTCACCACTGCACTACTGGACTACGGCAAGGTGAGAAATCTTGTTTCACAGTCTACGACGCAATTAGACTTACGGCACCGGACCGAGATTTAAGACGCAGTTAGCGAAAAACAGCTCGGCCATCCTGGCGCAGTTAATTTGAGTTAATGAATCGTGCTGAGGCACGTTTCCGACGCTTCCTATGGGACTATTGTAACTTATTTCGGTTTTTGAGCCACTCTGGCCGCACAGGGCGCCGTGTCGCAGTTAGTGAGAACTCAGCCGTGGTGTGTAGTCTAGTGCATCTTGCTAGGAGAAGTTTGTGCCGCTTTCTCTGACGCCAGACATTACTGAAAAGTAATTTCGTTACTTTTTGGGGTACTTTTGAGGCACGCTGGCCGCACAGCGCGCTGTGACGCAGTTAGCGATAAGCAGCTCGGCCGTGGTGATAAAGTTAGTTTGGCGTGTAAGTCTGTGACGTTTTTTGTGGCTCCGCAACAACATATACCTTCTTTCGGTACTCACGCCTGTTGAAAACGCGACAGGCGATTGCCAAGAGTGATAACATGGGGTGTGCTGCTGGCGCCGGCAGAACGCGCGAACGACGAACATATCAGAAACTTGTAATTCGAAAATTACGTCTTCTCAAGGACTGAAAAAGGGCATTGCACCCACGCATTTGTCTTGAGTGCCTGTTGCGTCCGTCTCTATGTATGTAGCGTATACCGTCACGTCGCCTGAGGCCAAGTTTTGGAAACGCGAAGTCGCTCGTGTATTTGTGCTGCCAAAGTGCAGGAAATAATGCCCGGAAATGGGAGAACGCTTGGAAATCCGATGTTTTCATATATGTTTGGGATGAGTCGGGTATTTTCTACGCCATGTATGTAAAAGCGAATTGCTTTTGTTTGTAATGCCGCCCATTCACCACTTTCTCACGTTTCGTCTCTACACGCAGTATTCCTATGTCTAAATACCAAAATGACTCATGCTTGTAACATGCTGTTACGTGCTTGAAAATGTAACATGCTTGTAATTTACTTTTTGTAGCGTTAGCTACACTGGCCTAGCCAAGCCCGTTTCGCGTGGCACATCAAAAGCCGTGCTGCGCATGCGCAAGGATTAGTGATGTCACACGGCTTGCGCACCACCGGAGCCACCGGAGCCGGCACCTCTCGCGCACTCCGCCGCCGCCGCGCGCGACTCACCGCCGCCGGTCTGCGCATTCCAGAGGAGTGACGTCGTAGCCGTGGTAGACGCACTGGCGCCGGCGCGCGCTCGCTGTGCAGTCGCCGTCTGACACTGCGCTGGAGCCGCTGCGCTTCTGACTGGCGTTTGCCAGTGTGGTATAGCCATGGAGAAGGAGAGCGCAAATGCTGCTCAACAGCGCAGAAGAACGGAGAAGCTTGACTCATCGGATCCCGAAGTAGTTGCTTGGCAATTAGCGGTTGAGCGTAGGAGGAATGAATACATGTGCCACATAATACGTATACCGCGTGTGTGTCATTGGAGCAGCAGTAAGCATGACAATCAAGCTAATCCTTGACAATGTAGGCAACCAGGAAAGCTAAGAATAATCAGCTGAACCTTTGCTAACGCTACGTATATCCTGGCATAGCCGAGCTAAGCCACTGCAACTTTTTTTATTGCGATAGCAATTATATGGACACTTGAACCGGATTTCTGCCGTCGGCGTCGTCGTCGCCGTCGCCGTGAGGTTCCCTATAGATAAAATCTTCGCCGCGCGCCGTATGCCCGAGAGGAAGCGTGTCGGGGACGCGCGCTATCACGGAGAGCGAAGGCACTCAATCTCCCACGCGCAAGCAAGGAAGCAGGAAGCCAGCGCCGGAGGGAGCAAGGGGGGGGGGGGGGGCAATTCTCTGCCAACAACCGCGCTCGTCGCTCGCTCGCACCGTCTCTTATCTCCACACGGCATTCGCCGCTCAGTTTCCGTTGAAGCGATAGACCGCACGTACCTTCGCCCGCTGCGGCGTATGCTTGCTGCCAGCGTTTTGACAGTCGTTGTCTGCTGTCATTCAGTGTGATCTCTTCGTGTTTGTGCGCGCTCACACCACGCTTGTTCATTCAGTTCGTAATAGTCGGGCCACATTTTCCAACGCACGCTACACACGCAATGCTGCCCGGATCGGCAGTGCAGCGCTACAGGTGTGTCCCTTCGCACGCGCTGCCCACGGGAAGCGCTTCTCATCAACACCACCGTTTCACACGCGCCTTCTCGTGGTCGTCGAGTCTCTCTTCATGTCGGTCTACTTACGCCGCAGCACACCTGCTTACTTAATCAGCTCATGTTTACTACAATTCATATTGCTACCAAAGCCGCTCACCTTACTTCGTATGACATTGCTGTGTTGCTATCGCATTCATTGCTTCGCCCTTAGGGCGAAACTGTGACATTTTTTTTTTTAGCTGGTGCCGTCCGGTGGAGCTTCATACAGGTACTGCCTTACCTGCTGGTGTCACAACGTTGGATGAACGCACAAAAAGTGCGGAACGAGCTTTTATATAGAGCAAAATAAATATTTCCTCATTGCACAAAAGGTCTTCCGTCTACTGTGTGAAATTGCACGTGGCACAGATTCGATGGGACTTTACGAGATCGTTCGCTTTCATTTTTACTAAATAATAAACCGATTCTGCACGAAGAGAAAAAAAAAAAGAGGGCACTTCTTTTTCTGATATTAGGCGTTCAATACAATGGTAACATTTAGTCAAAAGGTCGCAAACCGCAACTGCTGTTTGAGCCAATCGCAATGGTAGTGGCACGATGATTCCACTTTGAATAACCGCCGTAGTTGTTCTGGTTACTTACGCAAAATGCTTTCGAAGCTTCAGTGAGTGTCAGTATTCTGCAAAAAAGTAAACATACCATGAAATACAGTTCTACTCCGGTCCTATGCCTTTTATCGCGATTCCTCTGTCGCATGTATGTGGGAACAGGTACCGTCAGTCGCTAGTAGAAAGTTTAATAAACTTTGGCAGAAACACTAAGGCTGCTTCCGTGCGGGAATGCGAAAGCATTAGAGGGAAACTGAAGCTCTTTTAGAATTAGATTTACAGGGGTTTGGAAGGTTGACACAGTATAATTCAACTCCTGCAGGTATTTTCTCGATTATGCGCAATAGCAGCGCCGCGATCGCGGTTTAAATTTGCGTTGAAGCTCCACCCCTTCCGCGCGCCGAGCGTAGCGATGAAAGAGCGGGCGCGAGGATGACGTCAATAGAGGGGTCACGTGCGCGCTCTATTCGAATCAAGCTCTTCGCAGATACCTAAGATGACGTCACGATCGTCTCCGTAATCAGAGCCCGTCAGAAGACCCGCCGCGTCTTCCGCAGATGCTGCGGCTTGTTTTTGCTAAATTAAAGCAACTAGCGGTGACTTCTGTCCTGTTAACTGAACTATGATTTTCGTATTCAGGGGGTGAAATACTATAAAATTGGCTGCTGCTTAGTTCAGCTAACCCTGGATATGCAAAGCGAAAGCTTGGTTTAGCCTGGTTAAGTCTTGCTTTCACTTGGTTAGCCTTTGACCCAGCTGTAATTATTTTACTTAGGTATACACTCATCGATATAAGCCAGGTATAAATTCATCATCATCATCAGCCTATATTTGTGTCCATTGCAGGACGAAGGCCTCTCCCTGCGATCTCCAATTACCCCTGTCTTGCGCTAGCCGATTCCAACCTGCGCCTGCGAATTTCCTAACTTCATCACTCCACGTAGTTTGCGAGCGGGACGGCTAGCTATTCCTCTGCGACGCTAGCTTCGCGCGCTTGGCATTCCGGACCCTCTCCAGTGAAGCAGTTCGCCGAGCGAGAGATGCGTGTCAGGCGCCGGTAAGACGGCGCGGGCTGGTCAGACCATAAAGAAAGAAATGCTGCCAGCGGCGGCGGTTGCTAGGCAATGGCTCAGCTCGCGGTGCGGCCACCGGCCAAAGCGAAACGGCGAGAATGCGGCCAATGTAGCTTTCGCTAAAAAAAAAAAAAAAAAGTCCGCGTGCATCGAACCGCCACACGTCAGGGGCTGTTGTCTGGCATCGACAAGCAAATGCACCAGGAACGCGCTTGGAACGCCGTCGTGTGTGGAAGCCGAAGCGTTCCATAGCCGATGGCTATCGCCGTTCGGCCCAGCCAAGCGGTTGACAATGCAACTACGGCTGTCACGTTCGCTCCCATTGAAGCGCGCCCGACGTGGCAGGTCGCACCTTTTTATTGCGATAGCAATTATATGGACACTCCAAAGCGGATTTCTGCCGTCGGCGTCGTCGCCGTCGCCGTGAGGTTCCGTATGACGTCAACAGCGATGAAATCATCGCCGATGATAAGTGGTTCTTGAGGGAAAGGGAAAGGTTGGCGCTATCCGGACGCTGTATGTGCGAGTGAAAGGGCGCGAGGGACGCGCGCTTTCACGGGGAGCGAACGCACGTTGGAGAGCAAACGCGCGTTCTGCGCCCTGCTCCCTGAAGGGCTGCAGAATTAAGCGTCTCTTTCCTCCTTTCCATATGCAGAGTGCAAACGCGACTTTTTCCGTCGCGCGAAAGGCTGGGGGGGGGGGACGGGAGGGAGGGAGGGGGGGGCGACGTTTAGCTACGGCACCAAATGCGTATTCATATATACTACTACTACTACTATTTTTATTGCGATAGCAATTATATGGACACTCAAAAGCAGATTTCTGCCGTCGGCGTCGCCGTCGCCGTCGCCGTCGCTGTCGCCGTCGCCGTCGCCGTGAGGTTCCGTATGACGTCATTTGGAGATGAAATCGTCGCCGCGCGCCGAACGCTGTATGTGCGAGTGAAAGGGCGCGAGGGGCGCGTCTTTCACGGGGAGTGAACGCGCGGCGGAGAACAAACGCGCGTTCTGCGCCGTGCTCGCTTAAGGGCTGCAGAAGTAGGCGTCTCTTTTCTCCTTTACAATCACCATATATGTAGAGCAAACGCGCCTTCTTCAGACGCGCGAGAGGCCGTGGGGGAGGGGGAGGGAAGGGAGGCGACGTTTAGCTGCGGCACCAAGTGCCTATTTATATCAGAGGCTCCAGCAACAGTCACCAACGCCGCACGCATTTTGAGCTAACGCGGGCAAAACGCCGATGGCGTCGACAACAGTTCTGCGTGTTGTTGCTACCAAAGCCGCTCACCTTACTTCGTATGACATTGCTGTGTTGCTATCGCATTCATTGCTTCGCCCTTAGGGCGAAACTGTGACATTTTATTGCGATAGCAATTATATGGACACTAAAAAGCAGATTTCTGCCGTCGGCGTCGCCGTCGCCGTCGCCGTCGCCGTGAGGTTCCGTATGACGTCAATGGAGATGAAATCGTGGCCGCGCGCCGCCGAACGCTGTATGTGCGAGTGAAAGGGCGCGAGGGACGCGCTCTTTCACGGGGAGTGAACGCACGGCGGAGAACAAACGCGCGTTCTGCGCCGTGCTTCCTTAAGGGCTGCAGAAGTAGGCGTCTCTTTCCTCCTTTACAATCACCATATATGTAGAGCAAACGCGCCTTCTTCCGATGCGCGAGAGGCCGTGGGGGAGGGGGGGAAGGGGGAGGGAAGGGAGGCGACGTTTAGCTGCGGCACCAAGTGCCTATTTATATCAGAGGCTCCGGCAACAGTCACCAACGCCGCACGCATTTTGAGCGAACGCGGGCAAAATGCCGACGGCGTCGACAACAGTTCGGCGCGTTGCCGGTGCTGCTGCATGTCCAAGTTTATACAGCTGATAAAGCTAATATCATTACTCCGTATATCTCTCTACAAATTTGCTATCGCAATTGATGCTTCACCTTTCAGGTGAAACTGCGACAACTTTTTTTATATAAAAACGCCGCGCGCCTTCGGTGCGAACGCGAGCAAAACGCCGACGGCGTCAACAACAGTTCTGCGCGTTGCTTGTGCTGCTGCACATCCAAGTTTATACAGCTGATAAAACTACTATCCTTACTCCGTATAGCTCTCTACTAATTTACTATTGCAGTTGATGCTTCGCCTTTCGGGTGAAACTGCGACAACTTTTATTGCGATAGCAATTATATGGACACTCCAAAGCAATTTCTGCCGTCGGCGTCGCCGTCGCCGTGAGGTTCCGTATGACGTCAATGGAGATGAAATCGCCGCCGCGCGCCGCCGAACGCTGTATGTGCGAGTGAAAGGACGCGAGGGACGCGCGCTTTCACGGGGAGTGAACGCACGGCGGAGAACAAACGCGCGTTCTGCGCCGTGCTCGCTTAAGGGCTGCAGAAGTAGGCGTCTCTTTCCTCCTTTACAATTACCCTATATGTAGAGCAAACGCGCCTTCTTCCGACGCGCGAGAGGCCGTGGGGAGGGGGAGGGAAGGGAAGGGAGGCGACGTTTAGCTGCGGCACCAAGTGCCTATTTATATCAGAGGCTCCGGCAACAGTCACCAACGCCGCACGCATTTTGAGCGAACACGGGCAAAACGCCGACGGCGTCGACAACAGTTCTGCGTGTTGCCGGTGCTGCTGCATGTCCAAGTTTATACAGCTGATAAAGCTAATATCATTACTCCGTATAGCTCTCTACAAATTTGCTATCGCAATTGATGCTTCGCCTTTCAGGTGAAACTGCGACAACTTTTTTGTTATCCAGCGGCCGTGGTAAGGCAGAGGCAGGAAAAGTAGGAGTTGAGGACCCGTGTGTTCGATACTACGTTTCACACATCAGGAGCAACGCTGTGGAGGCTAGAGATACTTTTAACAGCGAAGCTGTTTCATACCCCTGTCACACGAGCACCCTCAAACTGCTTTTAACTCGTCGTCTTTAGACAGTTTTAGTTTAGCGTTTGCAAGCAAACGTAAACGCATTACGTACGTAAAAAATAGCGTCGTCTTCACTGCGCATGCTCAGAACGTTATTCTGTTTCTGCGGTTTACGTGCGCTATGTTAACGTACGTTATTTGGCGAGTTTAACGTTCGTAATGTTTACGGACGCTAAGAAATAGACAGTTTTAGTTTAGCGTTTCTCGACTTACGTACGCTAAACGCAAACACTTTACGGGACGTTAGCGTGTGCGTTGCTTAAGAACTTTTAGTTTAACGTTCCGAGAACGTAAACGTGATATAAAACGTAAGCGGACGTAGCGCCATCTCTTGCCTAAATCAACAATCAATTCCTGTCTTGGCTACAAGCGAGTCACATGTAGCCGAGGAAGTGACCAATCCGTCGTTTATGTGTGCGCGAGAACGTCGCGAAAACGATTCAGCAGCAGGTTCTGCATCGCACGTCCTGTTCCTGTTCACAAACTCATTTAGCGCTCAAGTGTTCTTTGGGACCCTTTTTGCTTGGCTTAACTAAGCTGGCACGACATGGAAGCAATTACGATGCGCGAGCGCGAACCAAGACACAGGTTGTATGCAGCCAGGAATGGGCTCCTCAACATTGATGCCATCCCAGACCACACGTTCCGTCGCCAATTCCGATTTGAAAATCAAGACTTGCCTGTTCTCGTGAAAGCATTGCAAGTGCCGGACTACGTGACAAGCGCTCAAGGAGTGAGTGTCTGCCCAGGAAGCCCTGTACATGTGCTTGCGTCTCCTGGCCTACCCGAACCACCTGTGTGACTTACAAGACTTCTTGGGTCGCCACTACAGAGTCATTTCAAGTGTGTCGAACGAAATGATGTTGCACATTTCAAATATCTTAGGAACTTTCAAACAGTAAGAGAGACTCAGAGCTACTCACCTTTCAAGCTGACGCGAACAGACGACATACAACTATTCCAATACGGGGTTTATTCTTTGCTCACCGTGTGCCACCTGTAGCAGACGACGCGCGGTTCCGCAGCGCGTGTCGTCTGCTACAGGTGGCAGACAGTGAGCGTCATGACGCGAAGAAGCGGTGAACTGCGCTCCAGACGGGCCCCGGTCGGCGCACCTACCCATCTAGACACCATAACGTTATTTTTTTGTTTGTGTGTTTACAGTCTGCAGAATCGAGGCTGCTCACTTACTTTCGAAGACATGCCCGGTCGCTCTTGGCGAAATGCGCTAGCAGAAGCTTGCATCTCTTACGCAGAGTTCTTGCGCTGAACACCTTCTGCGTGGCAAGTTCCATGTTTTTCGCAATCTCTTGTCATTTTGATGGATTTCGAAGAGGGTTGCAAGCATTCACTTCACGGAGAAGAGCTAAATCGTCTTTCTCGGTGAAGCGCAAGCGTGTCACACCTGTTGTTGGTACAGCCTCCATTTTGCAGACTGTTTTCCAAGAATAAGATCGCGTTACCATGGCACGGCCAGCGACTTTGAGTTTTGCCAAACCCGTCCAAGACAAGGGAATCCATTAGCATCCATCCTGGTGTTGCTATACGGCAACGTATGCGGACGCGTCGCATATAGGCTTACGGTCGCCGGAATCGCGGAACGATCTCGGAAATTGGGCGCGCTATGCCCTCAAAACTAACGTTTCAGGTGAGTTTAGAGAAAGCGAAAGCTTATTTCTATAGTTACTGGTGATCTACGCGAGGCAGAGCGCAACCATCACGAGAATTCATGCTGAAGCGGGAGCCAGTGGTGCCGCCATGTTTGACAACGTTATTTCTTAGCGTCCGTAAACATTACGAACGTTAAACTCGCCAAATAACGTACGTTAACATAGCGCACGTAAACCGCAGAAACAGAATAACGTTCTGAGCATGCGCAGTGAAGACGACGCTATTTTTTACGTACGTAATGCGTTTACGTTTGCTTGCAAACGCTAAACTAAAACTGTCTAATAACGTTGTCAAACATGGCGGCACCACTGGCTCCCGCTTCAGCATGAATTCTCGTGATGGTTGCGCTCTGCCTCGCGTAGATCACCAGTAACTATAGAAATAAGCTTTCGCTTTCTCTAAACTCACCTGAAACGTTAGTTTTGAGGGCATAGCGCGCCCAATTCGTTCCGCGATTCCGGCGACCGTAAGCCTATATGCGACGCGTCCGCATACGTTGCCGTATAGCAACACCAGGATGGATGCTAATGGATTCCCTTGTCTTGGACGGGTTTGGCAAAACTCAAAGTCGCTGACCGTGCCATGGTAACGCGATCTTATTCTTGGAAAACAGTCTGCAAAATGGAGGCTGTACCAACAACAGGTGTGACACGCTTGCGCTTCACCGAGAAAGACGATTTAGCTCTTCTCCGTGAAGTGAATGCTTGCAACCCTCTTCGAAATCCACAAAAATGACAAGAGATTGCGAAAAACATGGAACTTGCCACGCAGAAGGTGTTCAGCGCAAGAACTCTGCGTAAGAGATGCAAGCTTCTGCTAGCGCATTTCGCCAAGAGCGACCGGGCATGTCTTCGAAAGTAAGTGAGCAGCCTCGATTCTGCAGAATGTAAACACACAAACAAAAAAATAACGTTATGGTGTCTAGATGGGTAGGTGCGCCGACCGGGGCCCGTCTGGAGCGCAGTTCACCGCTTCTTCGCGTCATGACGCTCACTGCCTGCCACCTGTAGCAGACGACACGCGCTGCGGAACCGCGCGTCGTCTGCTATAGGTGGCACACGGTGAGCAAAGAATAAACCCCGTATTGGAATAGTTGTATGTCGTCTGTTCGCGTCAGCTTGAAAGGTGAGTAGCTCTGAGTCTCTCTTACTGTTTGAAAGTTCCTAAGATATTTGAAATGTGCAACATCATTTCGTTCGACACACTTGAAATGACTCTGTAGTGGCGACCGAAGAAGTCTTGTAAGTCACACAGGTGGTTCGGGTAGGCCAGGAGACGCAAGCACATGTACAGGGCTTCCTGGGCAGACACTCTCACTCCTTGAGCGCTTGTCACGTAGTCCGGCACTTGCAATGCTTTCACGAGAACAGGCAAGTCTTGATTTTCAAATCGGAATTGGCGACGGAACGTGTGGTCTGGGATGGCATCAATGTTGAGCCCATTCCTGGCTGCATACAACCTGTGTCTTGGTTCGCGCTCGCGCATCGTAATTGCTTCCATGTCGTGCCAGCTTAGTTAAGCCAAGCAAAAAGGGTCCCAAAGAACACTTGAGCGCTCCATGAGTTTGTGAACAGGAACAGGACGTGCGATGCAGAACCTGCTGCTGAATCGTTTTCGCGACGTTCTCGCGCACACATAAACGACGGATTGGCCACTTCCTCGGCTACATGTGACTCGCTTGTAGCCAAGACAGGAATTGATTGTTGATTTAGGCAAGAGATGGCGCTACGTCCGCTTACGTTTTATATCACGTTTACGTTCTCGGAACGTTAAACTAAAAGTTCTTAAGCGACGCACACGCTAACGTCCCGTAAAGTGTTTGCGTTTAGCGTACGTAAGTCGAGAAACGCTAAACTAAAACTGTCTTTTATCTCGAAGGAGGTGCGCTCGGTGTCACGCGGTCTCCCTTTCGCCAAGGAAGTTTAATGGAGCTCTTCGCGAAGGAAGTTCGGCAATGACCATTACGGCTGTTAGGAGTACTCTCGTTCCCAGATAGCTACAGCTGCGAAGAAAACCACTTCAATAAAATCGTCGCAACTGGCTTACTTACAAATTTTAGCATTATCATTTGTTTTGCCTTTGGTAATGGACCACGTACTTGGAGCTTTCAATTTGTTCTTGAGGACATCAGCGCCTGTATTCTCTACACTATGCTTCGTCATCCCGCATGGGAAAGTGTCGTTCCGCCATTTCGTTTGTTTATCCGCGCGCGAGCTGCCCGTGTCGTACGGCAAAACTCTCCGGGCGAGAAACACCGCAATGAGCGATCCCGGCGCCGCATCGTCTGCTTCGCTCGCACCGGCATCGGAGGTGGAGACCTGGGTGTTGATCCGGCTTTGGGAGGACCACTTGTCGCAACTCAGAGGGGAGAAGCACAATGCAAAAATATATGACGCAATTGTCGCAGCTGTTGCGCAGAGCGGCATCAGGAGAACTCGCCGGCAGGTGCAGACCAAATCGACAACCAGGACACAGATATGACAGTGCAATTCGCAATTGG
>NC_051164.1:67574931-67626446 GCF_013339745.2 Dermacentor silvarum | reverse complement strand
GGGGGGGGTGGGGGCAGGGTAGAAGAGTTTAACAAGCACTTTAGCCCTTTGCAGTGACACGTTCATTTTTGCGCATGCGCAGCTGTCACCACTGAAGATGACAGTGAGGTGTACAAGCTGTACGACGTGGAGTCTGGGTGTGGCAACGCGGCCGCTCTGCTTCGCCAGCTGGACCTCGACGAACAGGGAGAGTTTGTTTTCTCCCGAGCCGTGGCTGAGCCAACAAAATCATGCACGAGGTTCCTCATGTGTGCCTGAACTGCTCGGCGATCGAGGCCATAAATTGCACCACATTTCTGTTGATTTCTTTTCTCGTGGGCCAAGGCGCAGAAGGGTTTTCTCAACCTATACATGCATTACGTTCCCGTATTACTCCTCCTTCACGAAAGGAAGTTAAGAGGAGGCTTTACTTCGGTACCAATGTCAGTTTTCCTATTCAGTAACACATATCAATCAATGAACTTATTTTTGTCTGTTTGAATAAACAGAGTAAGGTTCGAGCGGCGGATAAACGCTCTCAATCGACAGTTTGAGTCCTCAGCCTCTATAACAAGGAATCACGACAGCAGAAAGATGTGAATGCCGATGACTGGATCAAACAAAAGTACGAAGGTACCAAAAATACGTCCGTCAATTACGATCTCCCTAATGCGAAATTCAGCGCCGCTGTATACGTGTTTTCATTTCGCGATATATTTGAGCAAAGAATTTGAGACCGAAATCACCGCACCGACTGGCAGTGGACCAGTGTCGTCCGCGCCTTCGCAGGGGGAGGGGCAGTATGGGAACGCTTGCATGATGAGCGGCATCGGAGCCAGCTGTGGAAGAAGACGACGACGAACGCGCGAGCAGTGGCACCAGCGCGCTCGCGCTGTTACGCCGAGGGACGCCGACGCTCAACCCAAGAACGAGAGCCTAACATCTGCGCTCTGATATAACACAATGATGAAGAATGATTATTTAATCACATTGTGGTGCCGCGTTTACAAACTTCGAGTGCTATAAAGCACACGAAAGCAAGAAAAGATGAAGTTCACGTATTCATAATAATTCTAAAGGCATATGTTGTCTTCTGAATTCTTATGAATATGGCAACAGAAAGCACTGCTAGAGCCGCACAGCTGCAGATATTTAGAAGAGGCTAGAATTCGCGTTCAAACGGCACAATCTTTAATTAATAATTAATTAAATTAGAGGGTTTTACGTGCCAAAACCACGATCTGATTATGAGACACGCCGTAGCGGGACTCCGCAATAATTTGGACCGCCTGGGCTTCTTTAACGTGCACTTAAATTTAAGTGCACGGGTGTTTTCGCTTTTCGCCCCCATCAAAATGCGGCCGCCGTCGCCGGGTTACGCTCCCGCGATCTCGTGCTCAGCAGCCCAACACCATAACAACTGAGTAACACCGGCGGGTGGCGCAACCTTTCGTCGAGCGTGCGTAAAGGTTGAACGCTAGTATTGCTCAGATGCCGAATTAATCGAGCGGAGCGTGCCGCTGTGTCTGTTTCGTTTCTTTGCCATTTTGCAGCCAAAGCTGCGTGCGCATCGCTCGCGTAAGACTGACGCAAGACTGACGCCATTCTCTGTATTATTTGAGCGTTTGAACAGTGAGCAGAGTCTCCGAGTGGACCGTAAGCGTCAAATAAGCTGTGCATAACATGCTCGAAATTCTCGCATTCAGTTATTGTGTCATCTGCAACGGAATCCACCATTTTAACACGAAAGTGTTTTATGCTGGGCTCCGCGATGAACTTCCGTTATGGATGTGACGTTCGGCGACAATGAGTAAAATATGTTTTGTTGACAGGGATGGCGCCGCCATCTAGGAGCGGTGAAGCCCAGACCGCGTCGCCCCTTAAGAAGAAGCGGCTGAGCCCCACTACTCATGGACACCTACGCTGCCAACCTCGCTCCCCCCAGCTACGCCGACCACCTTCTTGACCTTTCTGCGACGCTTCCAGACAGAAAATTAAGCATCATCGGCGCCCATATATCGGGTGTCGCTTCTGAGCGTCAAATCATTCAAAGTGAAGTTGACGAGATGCTCGCCATGAATATCATCAAGGTATCTTGCAATCCCTGGGCGTCACCTGTCATGCTAGTCAGAAAGAAAAACGGCCCGCGGTGATTCCGTTCGGATTATCGGCACCTCAACAGAATCACGCAAAAGAACGTGTACCCTCTGCCACGAATTGATGATGATCTTGGCTGCATGCGTAGTGCCCGCTATTTCTCCTGCAACGACTTACGCTTTGGGTACTGGCAGATTTCTGTGGACGATAGGGACCGTGATAAGACATCTGTAAATTTCACGGCCTTTACCTATTCAGGGTCATGCCATTCGGACTTCGTAATGATCCGGCGAACTTGGCGCGCATGCTGGGCTCTCTGTTCAGAGGCTTTAAATGGTCTGCATGTTTATGCAACTTGGAGACGTCATCGTTTTTTCCCCAACTTTCGGAACTCACATTACTCAGCTGTACTCGATGTTTTTTCTTCGGCCGGGACCGCAGCTGAACTCGTACCAATGTCACTTTGGCCTCAACCAAGTCACAGTGCTTGATCATCTAGTAGACGCTAATGGTTTACAACCAGACCCGCGGAAAATCGGCGCTATCAAGAACATCCCTGTTCTCGATCTGCAAAAGATGTCCGTAGCTTCGTGAAGAATGTTGCGGACATAGCGAGGCAACGAAACATGCTACGGAACAAGTAGTTGATTGACCAAGAACAGGCCTATCACGATTGAAAAGACGATGCGGACGACGACGGTATAACCTGGCGCGGCCTGCTCATTCTGGGCAGTGCTACGTGCACAGGCGCTTGTAAATATGCCCATGTATAGTCGTTCCCATGCCTCTATCTACGTAACATTATGTTATTCCTACTTATTCAGCCATTGACATCCCCATCAATTCCAAAAGACGATTTCTCGTGTAGCAGCATGCCGCCAAAGTAACACTCAATGCGCTGAAATGCGCTTGCGCAAAATGGCACTAATGCTTCAGTCAGATGGCAAATTTAGTCACACTTCGAGCGAGGGCACTTCGCCATTAGTGTCACTCGCAGGCTGTCAGACGGAAAAGTTTAGTGGCAGTTGCTGCGGAGAGAGAGAGATAAAACTTTATTGTGTCCATGATGGGGTCTGGGGGTGGCGGGGGTTGGGAGACTAACCCCCAGGCCTCCCCTTCCTCAGACGGCGGCCAGCCCTTGCTTTCTGGCGGCGTCTTCGGCCATCCGGACGGCCCAGAGCTGCTCTTCTGGGTCCAAGCTGAGCAGCAAAGTCTCCCATTGCTCGGCCGTAGTTATGATGTGTGTGGTGTTAGTGCGGTGAGTGTTGGTGGGTGTAGCTTTCGGGCATGCCCAGATGATGTGATCGAGGTCAGCGCGGGCCTCGCAGGCTTTGCAGAGTGGGGAGTATGCATGGGGGTAAATTTGGTGTTATAGCACGGGGTTTGGGAAAGTTCGCGTCTGAAGTAGTCGCCAAGTGGTGGATTGTGATTTATTCAGTGTTTTGTGTGCTGGGGGGTATAGCGTAATCGCTCTCTGCAGTAGTGGAGGAGGATTTCTCTGAATGTGACCATGCGGTCGCGCGCCTGACCTCTATGCAGAACAGAGGGCTCGTCAGGATCGGAAGACGCAGGAGACGGATGATACGCCTGGTGTGCGAGAGCTCGGGCGGCATCGTGGGTGGCTTCGTTTCCAGCCAGACCCGAATGACCAGGGGCCCAGATGATCTATACGCGGTGTTGCCTTGAGGCAGGAGTGCCGGCGAGTATTTTCTCTGCTTGGGGTGCTACGAGTCCTCTTGTGTAGTTGCTGGGGAGTGCACTTGCCAGCGAGTGTGTTCGAGGAAATCGCTTTGTTGCGTTGAAGTGTACAGCCTCGATAGCAATGCGTCAAAATAAATTAATTAATTATGCAATTAATTATTAAAATGCGCACAGCAAAGTCGGCACTCATTCGAAGACCACTTTTTCGTGATTTCAAATGTTATGAGCGTCTTTGTTACATCAGTGAAGCCGTAAGAGCTTAAAACGTTAATTTTCGGCGGATTCCTCCATTTTTACCCTGTGTATTATGCATATCCTCTTTGCTTGTATTGGCTAAAAACAAATGAACATGTTTATGGGATTAGGGTATTTCTATTTTTGATGGCGAAGGTTATTGTACATGGGCATTTTTCCTTATAAAGCAGTAATCGTTTCTGAAACTCAAAATTCCGAGAATCATATCAACCCTTATGGCTTTGTAGATCTTCATTGTCATAAATCGAGAATGACACTTAGTTTAGCTGTCTAGCACCAGGCAGCCGAAGTGAAACTCAGCGAGGTGAAGTGCGCTCGCTAAATTTGCTCGTCCGACTGGAATATAAGTTTGCCCGTGTGACGCTTCCGCGAGAAAACAGTAGAATAAATGAGCACTCATGCACGCTGTATTCCTCGAACGCGATTCTATTCAACATGCAAATTCTATGCCGGTTGAATAAATGGTCATCAGTATCGACATCAACAACCCATACAGCATTTCGTTTCGGCCATCCATGGGGTGCGGCGATTAGCATTCTTTGACAAATAACAAATGATTTATTTCTCCATTTTTGTGCAATGTACACGATTGTAAGAGACGAACAAAAAGTGAGAACTAGCTCTGTTGACAGAAGGTTCGAGCCCCTTGAACAGACGGCTAGAACCGCGGGCACATAGCTCAGCCTATGCTAGTACAACAAATACAACGCACTTGTTTCATTTCATACAATTTATAACATACTATTTGTGGCGTAAAATTTTATGTAATTTCATACAATTTGCAACTGAAATTTGATTGCAAATCAGAAAAAAAATATAACATTCCACTTCACGATGATCTCGACAGTAATGCGCTTACATTAATCAATATAGCGACACAATCTACTGTCACCATCGAAACGACTTATGTATGAGGCGTGTACAGCAACGGGACACCTTTTTTTGCGCTTCTGTCACAGCTTGTCATCCGTTGCCATCGGCGCGAAGTCGATCGACGGGGTATACAAGCTGTCGTTCCGTACTCAAGCAACAACAGTGAAAGAGTCAGAGTCGGGAGTAAACAAAAAAACAAGATATTTATCGGCTGAAAATATACACAAATTAATCAAATAAAATAAAAGAGACACAAGACGGACTAACACACCTGAACTTAATTTAACACAATGATGACAGAGAAATGTGATGAGAGAGAGAGAGAAAGAGGTAAAGGAACGACAGGGAGGTTAACCAGAGGTTATCTCCGGTTAGCTACCCTGTACCGGGGGAGGCATTCATAGCAGTCATAGAGGCATTGCGTAATCAAGGAGTGGAGGAGGCATACGTGAATATCTTGGCAAATATCTACAAGGATTCCACAGCTACCTTGGTTCTCCACAAGAAAAGTAGAAAGATACCTATCAAGAAAGGGGTCAGGCAAGGAGACACAATCTCTCCAATGCTATTCACTGCATGCTTAGAAGAAGTATTCAAGCTCTTAGACTGGGAAGGATTAGGAGTGAGGATCGATGGCGAATATCTCAGCAACCTTCGGTTTGCAGATGACATTGTCCTATTGAGCAACAATGGAGAGGAATTACAACAAATGATTGAGGACCTTCATCGAGAAAGTGCAAGAATTGGGTTGAAGATGAATATGCAGAAGACAAAGATAATGTTCAATAGCCTGGCAAGGGAACAAGAATTCAGGATCGCCAGTCAGCCTCTAGAGTCTGTAAAGGAATATGTTTATCTAGGTCAGTTACTCACAGGGGACCCTGATCATGAGAAACAAATTTACAGAAGAATAAAATTGGGTTGGAGTGCATTCGGCAGGCATTGCCAAATCCTGACTGTGAGCTTACCACTGTCGTTGAAAAGAAAAGTGTACAATCATTGCATTCTACCGGTGCTAACATACGGGGCAGAAACTTGGAGGTTAATAAAGAAGCTCGAGAAGAAGTTAAGGACCGCACAAAGAGCAATGGAACGAAAAATCTTAGGAGTAACGTTAAGAGACAGGAAGAGAGCGGTGTGGATCAGAGAACAAACGGGGGTAGACGATATTCTAGTTGGCATTAAGCGGAAGAAATGGAGCTGGGCAGGCCATGTAATACGTAGGATGGATAACCGGTGGACCATTAGGGTTACAGAATGGATACCAAGAGAAGGGAAGCGCAGTTGAGGACGGCAGAAAGTCAGGTGGGATGATGAGGTTAGGAAATTCGCAGGCGCAAGTTGGAATACGCTAGCGCAAGACAGGGATAATTGGAGATCGCAGGGAGAGGCCTTCGTCCTGCAGTGGACATAAATATAGGCTGATGATGATGACCGGGGGAGGGGTAAAGGGTTGCGAAAGGAGAGAAAGAGAAAAAAAATAAGTAAAAATAAAAAAATAAAAAAAGGAAGGAAAGAAAAGAAAATCACACACGCACACAAAACAGAACTGTCTCTGCGGGCACTGACTGACACGCAGTCTGCGAAGGCGTTCTCGTGTTGCATAGTGTCAACGTTCCATCCTACGTAACACAGTGCAGAGTCACAATTTGTCGCTGAGTCCGGTGTCAGCGACGATTGATCAGCTGGACAAACGCCCAATAACAGAAAAGAACATCCTTGGTAGCTGGCCCACACAAACAAAGGCGCGAGCCGCCCTCAAGGCACTGCTGCGTTATTTAAAAGAAATGTGATGAGCAATTAACAATACATATACATATGAAACAGGGCGCGGATAAAATATACAAAAATAACACCTAACAGCATTTCACTAAAATAAAGTTCAAAAGAAAACAACGATGTCATACGCGTGGCCGGGCAGCAACAGCAAGTCCATAAACCGTGAAGTCGGCGCTCAGAGCTTTCCCGAAGAATGCTGGCGGGCCGATCTTGTTG
This sequence comes from Dermacentor silvarum, assembly GCF_013339745.2. Lineage (NCBI taxonomy): Eukaryota > Metazoa > Arthropoda > Arachnida > Ixodida > Ixodidae > Dermacentor > Dermacentor silvarum. The sequence continues at coordinate 67,619,546 of NC_051164.1, read as the reverse complement.
AGGTGGATGAGATTGCTGGGCTGGGTTTCCAGGGAGTCTAGATTTGACGTCTTCACTCAAGCAGGTTGAGCTAACTTGAGGCGAACTACCGTGAGCTTCGTGGCAGACGTTGCTCTGTCGTCTCGTACGTAGTTATTCGGAGTTTCGACGCGGCTAGGCGGCCCAGGCGATACTGCACGGAACTAGCCCCTCGACTGCTTCTCAGCAGATTACACGCTGAGCTTATAGACCGATTAGCAGGGACTAAGACCTGCGCTGAAATAGCCTCTCCTTTCCCTAACTCCCTGAGTCGGGGAGCAGCAGGTGTGGGTGACAGTTCCCCTAAATATTTCATGACTCCTCCCACAGGTCTTGGCCGCGCCGCATTTAATCAGGGGCGAAGTAACGGGTGATAACCTCCCCCCCCCCCCCCCCCCCCGCTGTCAGGGGTCGCGCCCCCGCACTGCACCACACAGACACACACGCACACACTTGGGTCCGTTGACAATCACAGAAGCAATAGCGGCAGCCTATACGGCAGCCTATACTCTCGGACAATTTGTGGACACGGTACAGAGACATCGCGTATTTCGGGGTTTCCGGAAAGCACTTGACCCCACCCGTCCACTCAAGGCACGCGCGAGGCAGAGAAGACACAGGGGTTCATAGAAAGGACTCTCGGGGAATCCGTCAAGGTCGCGCCAACCAAAAAAAACTAAATCACCTTTTTTTCGGCCGCTTGTCCGAATGACTGGCAATATCCGTCTTGCTCGGCCGTTCCTACGCCCACGAAGTTTTGGCGCCCGTTAATCAGCGCGTCGCTCGCTTGAAACCATGCCGCACCGTGACAGCTTCCCTAAGAACACTTGGCGCCATTTATCAGAGCCGCCTTGAAGCTTGCGAGTGGTCTCTAAAATGCATGGTGCGCCGGTGCATACGAACGCGGAGAAACGCGTCATGCGGAAACCGCGCTCCTCTCTCGTCGTTCCTTCTGGTCACGTGGCGCCATCTAGTGACACTGCAGAGAAGACCGCGCGTGTCCTCCGAGACGAGAAGCGCGGCGTGTCGGTGCCTGCGAACGCTCAGAATTCTTCCCTCGCGTGCCGCACACGCACATACTCAATGAACCAAGTTGTCGAGATGTTCATCGAAAAGCGGCACACATCCACTGCATTCACGGAGCAGCTCGCTAAAGCGTTGGCATGAAATACGTTTATTGAAAAGTGTCACATACCTACAATGGTGCATTTGTGTCGCAGCCAGCTAAAGCGTGGGTTGCTGTACAGTGCCGGCGCCGCCAGACGACAGAAAGAAAGCCTCACTAAACGCGGCCTCCTAATCACAGCCAGGTTCTAATTTCTACTGTCAACTAAAAGAGCGCACGTTGTCAGTTTTGTCAGTCGGCCACGTAATCTTTTTTTTTTTAATTTTGCGAGTGGGAGCCACGTTTCAGGGGCTCGATAGCCGACACAGCAGCACGCCGTAGTATAGGCTAAGAATGCTAATCACATTACAGACCATTCTCATCACGAAATGGTGCTTGGTAAGACAGAAAAGACGAAAGATGGGTGGCCTCGGCGCATTGACAAGTTCCGGCGCCAACCTACAGTGACTTCACTAATTTTGACGGTCCCTGTCTTTCCTTTCTTCTTTTTCCTCCTCCTCCTTGACGGTATCTGCTCGTGTCCATAGATCTTTATTTGTCGGTAAAAAGGGACTACGTTGTATTCTAAAGGAGCCAAATGCTGAACTTACACAGTTTTGATAAATTTTACTGCGCCTAAACAGGCCCAAATACGTGAGCATACTGCAATGCATGACGTCACATTCACGTACATGTGCTGTGGTTTTGGCGCGAAATTCAAGAAACAGAGGTTTCACCTTGACTTTCTTTTTTGATAATAATTATTCTTTGCACCACCAAGATAACGAAAATAGAGCTTTGGAAGAATACTTTATGCAATCTAAATTGGTTTACTGCCCCTCTAATTCTGCGCTGCACCTCTTCTACCCCTCGGAGTGCCTCGCCGAATATTTAGGCGCACGCTTATTCACGATAGCTTAATGTGAAAGCATTATATGCCCCATAACGCGAAATGGCCGACGGTACAGACTAAAAACACGTCAAAATGGAGGTTCCCGTAAACAAAGTAAATGAATCGCTTGACAAAGAAAATTCGGTAAAGTTCAGCCTGTGTGGGAATTGAACTCGGGGTCTCCGGGGCACGAGACGCTCGCAGCCTTCCCCGACGCCACGGCGGCTCCACAGTTGTGGCTGACTAAAGGTGTACCTAGTGTGTGCGTCATTGCACACGTCACGTAGCAGATTAGCCATCGCTGAGCGGTCCTGAGTTATGAACACCTCGCGGGCAAGCGAGCGCGTTGAGACGGTCAGCGCGTTTTGATTTGGCCCTACGAGGCACAGTTAGAACGCATGCGAGAGCTTGCGCGGACAACGAACGCCTGGAAAAAGACATTTCACGAAAGGGACTATAACACTTTCGCATGACCACGCGTAAAAAGTGTCTCTGCCAAATTGGACACGCATGGTATCAAGTTACGCGTAGGGTTCATTGCATTTCCTTTCTCTAGCTTTTTTTTTTTTTTTTGCAACCCTTTCCGCACGCTCCGTCGAAAAAAAAAAGTAAGAAAAAAAGAAAAGGCTGCCCGTTCATTACGAATCATATTCGAGAAGCGAGTTCCGGTTTGCGCATTTATCTCGGCCTTGGCACTCTGCCTGGCGAGGCGGCGTGAGGCGCTTGACGTGAATGACCTCGCCGCCGCAAAGTGGTGGGAGGCGGTACGAAGTTAGGGGCGTGCGCTTGCGAGGGCTGTCCGGCGCGACTGCAAGTCGTTTCACAACGCGGCTACGCATCCAACGAGCGGGAAGGAGTTTGCCCGACGGCCACGACTCCTAATCGGCCGCGGAGGAGCTCGGGAAGTGAAGCGACTTCGCCTGTCCGATAGCATTCGTGAGTTGTCATCGAAACACATCGACGTTGACTGACTGCCTGTACCGTGTTTCGCGTGGCCTGCTTCTCTGCTCTGATTTGTGCGACTGCGTCGATTCAGTGTCCCAAAGCAACCAGCTGCGGTAGCTCAGTCGCTACGGCGTCGCGCTGCTGTCGACGAGGTAGCGGATTGGATGCCGCATTCCGATGGGGGCGGAATACAAAAGCGCTCGTGTACCTTGCATTGGGTGCACGTTAAAGAACCACGCCTGGTTAAAGAACCACCATTTAAATTTCATTGCCTCAAGCAGTACAAGGGCTGTGAGACGCGCCGTATTGTGGAGGGCTGTGTATTCATTTATGGATTAAGAAGCACGGTATACAGCATTGCTGCGTTCCACTCTCATTGGTATGTGGTCAGACGGGCGGAAATTCAACCGGTAACCGCGCTCACTCCGCAGCCTAGCCACTGAACAACCATAGCGGGTGCTTCACGTTTGACTTTTCGTGTGTACTCTACGGAAAATAACAACATTAGGAAAGCTCGTTTAGCAATGAACAGATGGTAAAAAAAAAGTAAGGAAAAGGGAGGAGAAACGCGTATTTATCGCATTTGTTGTCGGAACGGGTTTTATGTAAACGATGCGCGTGTGTACACTAAGCAAGGAACGACAAGGGGCCGACACTCTCATGACTGAAGAAACGTTTATTTTGGTGCGAGCGCTAGCGTTTCAATGTGAAAGAACGTAATCGCATGTCCAGAAAAAACAAAACAAAGAAAACAGTATGCTGGGCACGTGCTAGTATCTCGAACGGTCATCAACACAGCAAATGTCGATAAGTGCGCAGCAAACCTTACCAAAATTCACCACGCAATTAAGAACACCTGAGAAAATAAATAACTTTTTTTCTGTCGGTGTAATCAATGGCTGACTCACACATTGGTCACCTGACACTGGTGAATGTAGAAAGCGTCCATAATTTCCCGAGTCACTTCGTTAGCAGTCTTAAATGCTTGTTTGTGTGTTTTTTTCTTCAAACACCAGAGAACACTTGCCTCACAGGCAGCAGAATAGGCATTATTTTTAATGGATAGCCCATGGTCTTTTTATCTTCTGTTCCAATTAGCCCTATCCGTCGTGAACTTCGGGGAACTGGCTCAATGTTCTACTAAACTCTAAGAAACGTTTCTGCGCTGTTACGGTTTATTTTTATTGCGATAGCAATTATATGGACACTCCAAGCGGATCTCTGCCATCGGCGTCGCCGTCGCCGTGAGGTTCCGTATGAAGTGTGTGTGTGTAAGTGGTTCGTTTGGAAAGGGAAAGGTTGACGCTATCTTCTGCAGCCCTTGAGGGAGCACGGCTCAGCGCCAATATGAAGTCCAGCGGCGATGAAATCTTCGCCGCGCGCCGTATGCTGTATGTGCGAGTGAAAGCGCGCGAGGGAACGCACGGCCGAGATCAAACGCGACTTCTTCCGTAGCGCGAAAGGCCGTGAGGGGACGGGAGGGAAGGGAGGCAACGTTTAGCTGCGGTGCCAAATGCGTATTTATATAAAAAATTGTCGCAGTTTCACCCGAAAGGCGAAGCATCAATTGCGATAGCAAATTAGTAGAGAGCTATACGGCGTAAGGATAGTAGTTTTATCAGCTGTATAAACTTGGACATGCAGCATTACCAGCAACGCCCAAAACTGTTGTCGATGAAGTCCGCGTTTTATCCCCGTTCGCACCGAACGCGCTTGGCGTTGGTGACTGTTGCCGGTGCCTCTGGGGGCGGCTCGGAGGTTTTCGACGAGATCAGAATGGGACACTCGTCGAGCAGCGTCGGAAATCTTACCTACCTTTATCTTTATCTACATTTCTTCATTGCGATAACAGATATATACAGTTGTCATCAGGCATGTCTAAGCCGACAAGAACGTGTGGAACATGGCCCTCCAGATATGACAAGGCAATACATCCAGATAAATGAAAATTTAGATATGAATAAATAACGCTGTTACAAAAAGTTCCCGCAACGCTACATTTGGTGGCGCAAATCTAATACAGTATAATACGAACAGTTGAGGCACACTCAAAACAAAAAGAAACGTAAAGAAACAAGCAAACTTCAACATTCGAATCCTTGACACAATTGCCACGTGAATGTTACATGAGGTGAGGAGCCAATGTTATGGTGAACATTGCGCATTCAACCTAAATTGCACGGATCATATTTTCAAGTAATGTTTTTGAAGTTGCTGATAAAATAGCTTCCGGGGTAAATAGTTACATGTTAGGAAAGTACGCATACGTGTTGTACAGGAGCGTACACACGTCGTACCTCACTGTATCTCGTTCAGGAACGACGCACAGTGAAACGCAAACCCGAACGGAGCACGCGTGCAGGTTTATGCTAAACACTGAAGTCCGAGTCCCAAAAATCACGCAACACCACTCTTTGAACAAACAACGAGCGCAAACAGGGGGTAACCTACGGCGGTAAACATATTTCGAGATGAAAGTAGAAGCGAGTTACACGCTACATTTTTAAGTTTGTTATTTTTTCTTGATAGCGTCCGCCCAGCTCTCCCAACGCGCAGAACAGAAGGCGATAATCGTGATGCCGTGTCTTGATATTTCACAAGCAGAAGCGCGCACAATTTGAACGAAAATGGAACTATACATTTAGAATGATAAAGTAACCAGGCAACACTACGGAGTTCGCTACACATATGCGCTAAATGTGTTTCCCACGATTGGTTTGAGTTTAAAAAATACACCCGTATGCTTTACGTACACCTATTTAATAATAACAATAATTGTGCTTTAAATGGTTTGTCGATAGAAGCTTCAAGGCCACATGGGGGCAAGCTCGAGAAGCCGATATTTTCTCCTGTGACTGGCCCGTGCTAAAAGCGAACTTCTGCCAAGAAAATACAAGTAACACTCAAAGCACAATGATAGCGGAGGGTACACAATCGTTGGTCCTTGAAATATAACTCTGTGAATAATGTACGTCGGTTATGTATACATGACCCATCTTATTATGTTCCAGCGTAATTACGCTGGTGCTAAAAAATCAACGTCTGGGTTTACTCCAGAGTAAGTTGAACCACCTGAGATTCTTTAACGTGAACCTAAATCAAAGTGCACGAGTGTTTTCGCATTTCGCGGCCGTCGAAATGCGGTCGCCCTGACCGGGGTCGACCCCGCGACCTAGAGCTCAGCAGCGCGACGCATAGCCGCTCAGCTGCCGAAAGCCAGCAACGCCCCGTAGTTGTGCTCGCATAAACGCAAACATTGCATGACCGCAGGTGTCACTGTGGATGTACGTGCGAGATCGCGAGAGCGAAAATGCGAGCCTAAATGATGGTTATACCATGTGCTGTTGGCTAGTTGGTTCGAGATAGTGCGAACTTCCAACGAAAAGACGTCAAAACAACGCTCTCTCTTGTCTTTTCCGTTGTTAAGTACTTGCACTGTAAGTTAGCACAAATAATCGGCCCGTCCAATAAGCGCAGAGAAGAATCGCTAAGCGCTGAAATGCAGGTACCGCTGTTTCGAAGAAACTCTTTGACGCCGACTTGGATTGAGTAATTACGTACGGCACACTTGGAATGTGCCATTCTACAATGACAAAGAACGATCCCTTAAATTTATCCGATGCTGAGCGGAATCGAACCCACCTCACAAGGGAGCCTCAAGGGCAGCAGCCCGACGCATGAGCAAGCTGCGCCACAAATGCACCGAGTATGTGCCGCTTTTCAATGAACGGCTTTCACGCCCCACACTTTAACGAGCTTCGCTACGAACGCACTGGGTATCTGTCACTCTTCAATGGACCTCTCGCCACTTTTGGGTTACTGGGCATCTGCCACTGAGCGTGCGGCTAGCCAGGGAACAATCCTCAGCGTTCGCAGGCGCCGGCGCGCCACGCTTCTAGTCTCAGAGGCCACGCGTGGACTTCGCGGCAGCGCAACTAGATGGCGCAGCATCTACAGAAAGAAGCACGCGAGAGAAGAGGCCGGTTGCCGCATGGCGCGTTTTTCAGCGTTCCCATGCACTTGTGCGCCGTGCATTTCGGAGGCCACCCCAAGCTTCGTGGTGGCGGCGCTAGAGGGCGCCGAGTTATCTTAGGGAAGCGCGAAAGAGGAGTCCCGCTGCAGTAAACGCCTCATGCATAACTCGTTTCCATGGTGACAATAAGCTGTGTCGCCATATTGCTTCAGTGCTACCGAATTGCCGTCGAGAGTCATCGGGAGATGGGTTCTCCGCAATTTTTGGCGGTGCAAGTTTATAAATTTCGATAATATTAGACAAAGAAACGTTATACATTATAAGCCTTCCATGAAACAGCAGCGTTTGCGGTCAGTGACATGATCTCGCGACTCAATCGCAAATCTAGTGGCGCAAAACTAGTGAAGTCGAGTGTACGCAGCTTTGACGCCAAAGCGCCATCGTAATTCAAGTGCAAAACGCCATGTCGGCTAATCCGCAATGTACTTGATCGCAAGTTTTAGATACCGCTAATAATTCCATTCATTTGGTTCTGACTAAATCAAGTTATTCTTGATACGAACATCTCATAATTTCACTAAGGAGTGGGTACTTTCAAAAAGTAGTCGCACTACGTTTTATCATGTTTCGCAATGTTCAGGCATGGTGTAAACTTTCTTCTTGCACAGGTCCAAGTAATTGGCATAGCAATATAAGAAAGGTAGAAGCTTGGCCTCAACCAACAAAATCCCATCTGCTCCATCAGATAATCTGGACTAGACGAATCCTCTCGAACTCACAAACTTCCACGGAATCGCGCATCGCAAACATTGACAAGCGTCGGAGATAATGCCGTATCTATTGTCTCCAAGATAACGCATTGCGTTGAAGCAACCCGCTATCCGAATGAAGCATGTGTCGTGCGTGAAAGGTGACGAAGAACGAGGTTGTGGTTGATCTCCGTACAGGGCGTCGTCATTTACAGTCTACGGCGATCGCGTATAGTTCAATAACTTTATCTCACGGTAAGTTACGTCATGTTCTATTCGAAATTTATAATATGCCCGTCGTTATTTTCGGCCTTCGATATTATCTATGAAGCCTTGCCAGATGACATGCTCTTTATGTATGGTGTAAAGCCTGGGTCATGTTTTAGTTCAGCGCATTGTTAGCGACGACCATCGGTAGCCTGGTTTTCGTTTTTCTTTTCTCATTTTTTTTACCAAACATCTGCATACGTTGCGGTTGAGGCTCAATTTACGTAATTATATAAATTACACAAGTACATAATCTAACTTTACGTGATTTGTGTAATGCATTTACGTTATCAATCATCTGCCTTGCGATGCCTTTCAGCTACACTGATTAAAATATTCACAACATTATCATGTTATTACATTGTTTCTTTTTAGGAAATCCCTATTCCGTCCTCATAAAGCCTACTGAAGAAAATGGACACCAAGCGCACCGCGCGTACGGTGAATGTAAGTTCTAGGTCATTGCTCCTTCACGTGCCTGTCCCTGTTATCACGATCTGTTGATTAGCCGCAACACCAGGCGTGAGCTTCGAATTTTTTCTGCACGGATATCATTACGAGACTCTGTAAGTGTTATTTTAGCTGTAGTATTTTCAGCTCTACTGTAGCTCCTCGGCATATGATGTGCGATAATTTTCCTCGACTTCAATGTATTACACCAGGCGTGAGCTTCGATTTTTTCTGCACGGATATCATTACGAGACTCTGTAAGTGTTATTTTAGCTGTAGTATTTTCAGCTCTACTGTAGCTCCTCGGCATATGATGTGCGATAACTTTGTCCGCTCGACCTTCAACGTATAGTTAGCAGTACGGTGGCGGAAGATGTAACATACAATACAGGTGACTACATTGGGAAATAAAAGCGCGCCAGCCTCTCACCGAAATCTGCAGCTGCAATTCTAGTCCACGCGGCAGTAACCGCCGGGGTGGTGTTGTGGTTTTGGTGCTGCGCTGCGAAGCCCAAGGTCGCGGGATCGAATCCTGGCTGTGGCGGCCACATTTCCATGGGGCCTAAACGCGCAGAGGCCCGTGTATACCGTGCATTGGGTGCAAGGTAAGGAACCCCAGGTGGTCAAAATTCACCGAGTTCCCCCATTGCAGCCGGCCTCGTCATCATATCTTGATATTGGCACGTAAAACCCCGAGAACGTAATAAATATTAATTACGTGGCAGTGAAACAGTACAGGAGCACAAGGGGCAGCAGTGTTTTCAGCGTGTTTCGTAAGTGTGAAGTACGAGGCCTGCGCGCCCTAGGGTGCTGTTTGCATTCCTCGTGAAAGTGGCTGATTTCATTTGCTTATTGCATATCGAGGGCTAGAGGGCATTGCATGAATAAGGGAGGCATTTACCGAAGTGTCCAAGTCAAAATAAAGAAAAAACATAAAAGGCAGCAGGATAGTTAACTATACAGCAAATAGAACCCACAACAAATAACAAAAACCAAAATGAAGACAACGGTGAAGTCTTGCTATCACTAGGCAAAAAAAAAAAAGAGCACCAAAAAAGCACTTCGCGCAGGTGCAGGTGGGTAATGGGCAGCGATCGAGGATAAGGCATTTGTTTAGCCCTGTCAACTGGGCAAGTTAAGTGCACTTAGGGAGAGTGTCACTCGGTTTAAGTGCACTTTGGCAAATCTAAACGTCGCAAGGGGAGTATGAGGAAAAACATTTATTGAAAAAATAAAAAAAAATAAAAAGAAGTCGCAAGGGTAGTTTCACTCGCAGAAGAGTGCGCTCCAGTCGGAGTGCGTTCACGGAAAGTACTTTGCTGGCCGAGTGCGTAGCCTCGCCGCCAGCGGTTTCAATGGTACAGAATGTAATGCATAAAAAAAAGATCACAGAAGTTCGTTTTAGTTGTTAAATAGCTTTAATGCACAGATCATAGGCTACGACTCGCTCATATTCTCTTCTAGCAGGATCAAATGCGACCTCGTCGCACGCCGCCATGTACTTCTGGATTGACTAGGTATTCGTCTTGGCTCGCATTGACTTCCAACACTCTATAACAACGATTTTTGTTTTTTCTTGAGAAAAAAATAAAATAAGTTGGTTTTTATATATAATACAACGTAAAACAATCACTTCATAGAAGTTTTCTTTTAATCTACAACTTCAAAAGACGCGCTCTTAGTCGGTCGCCATTTTTTTTCTTACTGCGAGTACACTCTGTTTTCCCGTTTAGCACCACGTAGCCTAAAGTGTCACTCAGCGTCCCGAAGTGCACTCCCCGTAAGTGCACCTAAAATGCCCGCTTGACAAGGGTATTAAAAGGTTTGGCCGTTTGCGTATAGAACCAGCGACTGCTCGCCGCATTGCAAATAAAATGAAGTCATAAAAATCATTAAAAATAATTTATTAGAGTTAAAGAGCGTGCGCACATGCAATGTTCAATACACGATTGCAGGAAAGCACTAAATATATAACATGGACCCGCACGAACTTGTGCAAGCATGTACGATTCCATAAATAAATAAAGGCACCCGTAGAAAGGTGCACCCTGCTGCAGACGAGTTGGTCAACAAAACTAGAAATTATTGCACAGCACACCACATAACCACATAACAATTCATAACGAGCTTAGATTTGCATGACATATACTGAACAATCTGTAGCAATGCTACTTTTGTATTAAAGGACGCGAAGCTAGAATATAAATCTAAGATATTTGTATTTTATAACAAAGCTTTTTAACTTTTTAACTCATATTCGGTCCACCTTGAACAGCTGAAAAGCCATGGCACAATTTCTAAGAGCAATTGATCAGAACGCGTCCATAACTATATACTCAGTGTGTGTGGTCTGAAAGTGATTATGTTTATTTCTATTTATCTGCGTAGGAAGTCGTTATTGCTTCGTTTGCAAGGACACCAATTGGTTCTTTCCGGGGCTGCTTGGCTGCGGTCCCAGCAACAAGACTCGGTTCCATAGCGATCAAAGGGGCCGTCGACAGAGCGGGTGAGACGTGCCTGGTTCCGGGTTTCTGTGAACACTCGGATGCGTGCAGTGCCTTTACTATGCTGTATTTCATGTCGGTATCCAGTCTTTATTTATACCGTGTGTAGGATTACACTAATTGTTAGTGTGTTGATACCAGTGTTCTTTTTCAATGCGGTAGTATTAAAACAAGAACATTCTTGGGGCCAACTCTTGCCGATTCTGTATAACTGTTTCCCGTGCTATTTGCGAAGAAAGGTTGAATATGCAACTACAAACCAACTACTGAACTCGCTCTTGCATGTTGATTTGCAGTGCGGTCGAAGAAAGTCTTAGTTGGTGCTTTACAGCAAGTTTTCCGCTTGTGCTTGTCTAGATGTGCTTGTGTTGCGTCTCGGTGGTGCTGCTGCACCGTAGCCTCGGTTGTGCGTTAGCGTGCCAGCAGTGGTAGAGATGCACGCAGCGGTAGCCGCCGTGCGCACATTTTGTGTTCGAATGTACGAGAAACTTCGAATTTTCTCATTTTTGGGTACGGCTTCTTTTAAAGCATTATTTTGGTGACAAACAGTTGTTCTAGCTTTATTCTATCTATCGCTTGCATCGTGCAGACATCAATATAATTCCCGTCGGGAAATACGTCTGTACAATCGTCTACTGGTGTTTTCTTCATTTTCGCCCCAGCGTGCCGTGTTAAGCCTTCACTAGACTAGGTGGACACTACACGCCGTAAATAAAACATTAGCATAGCGTAACTTGCACGATACTATAGATTAGAATAACTAGCGCGATTAGCAGCAATGTGCGTGGTTAGCATGCGTGCTAACCACTTGTTTTGTGGAAACTTTGCCCCATTTTTATGGACACTCGTCGTGATCTCGCCATAGTGTTTCATGTTTTCGCACTGAAAAATTATGCTCTGTAGAGTTACTGTATAGGCTCCCTAAAGGATGCCTATACAAGCTTCCCGAGCGAGACAAGCGGAACCTAAGAACACGGAAGTAACTGTTTCCGGGTGTCGTGCCTATCTATTCTTCCACGGTGGCCCCAGCTTAGATAACTTGTTATTGGCAGTGATAAACTACATTGTATTATAAATGAGCCAGACACGGAACTTAACCTTTACTGTATGGTCATAATTAGCCCTTGCGCCATAAAAACTCATACATCAACATTTACCATGGCATCCCATACTTTTTCGATGCCAACCCAGTGACTGCAAAACCTGGGGTCGCTGAGGGGGTGCAACTGTCCCAGTAGTTGGTCCCAATTAATGGGGGCAATGTTAGGGTCACGTCAACTATTGTTCATCGTATGTAACTTACGTCATGCACAAATCCAGGAGCGGTCACGTTGTAGCAGCGGCGTTCAGTTGAAGTTGAGCATGCTCTAGAATCGACAGGGATTAAATGACTGGGATTGTGGTGCTGCCGCAGTGAACCACTGGCTCCCATGCATTGCGGACTGACTGGGAATAGTATTTAAAAATATAGGAGGCTATTACTGGGCCGCAACGGGCCATATACTAAAATGTTCTTTGAAATCTTTGACGTGAGTGACAAGCCTGCGCTGGTATTTTGGCGCGAAATTATTCAAAAAATACAAACTTGGTCTCCCTTTTCTTGTCTAATAATTAACGGATTCCTGCGAAATTAACGAAAATATTATTTTGAAGAAGAATACTTCATCACTCTAAACTGATAAGTCCTTGTCTTTCCTGCCTGTTTACCATCCTGGCTTTTTTTCGCTACCTTTTTTCGGTGCTGTCTGACAATAATTACAGAGAAATCAGTCCACATTCGGACACGAAGTGCCAAGCAGGAGAGAGTTGCAACACAGGCGGAAGCGTGTATTCATTGAATTACTTTTTTAATCCTGACAGCGATTTCTTTGTTGTGCGTAACTTGCTGCAGGGATCAAGTTCGAAGATGTTCAGGAAGTCATTATGGGCAACGTGGTCTCTTCTGGTGCTGGGCAGGCACCGGCAAGGCAGGCAGCTTTGGGAGCAGGCAAGTATTGCAGCGCGAAAGCATGCTTTGGTAAAGCTTGCTGCTGAGAGTCGGTCCTTAAAATGCGCCAAGAAATACATCGGCGGGCCAGTTAAGTTTTCCAAAGGCAGTTTGGGATGATCTCAACTAGAACGCCAATGCCTATCCTAACAGATTTTGTGGGCGCGTATCATGAAAGTTAACGCTAGTTTGAGGATTTCTGCGAAGCAGACATGACTTACCTACTGTACGCTCCAACCTAAAGTGAATAATTCAAAAGGCAACTACTAAATTCTTTGAACTGGCTACCTAGACATTCTTATTAGCCATTTATATATGTCTGCATTTTGAGTTAATCCAGCTGAACTGGTCAGGTTGCGCTATATGATACATGCAAGTATTTTAAAGATGTCATGGAATTTTTTATCATATATACGAAGTTATTTTTAAGTGAAAGCAGACTTAATGAGAACCTTCTGGTGAAATAGTGCCATTGGGTTGCATCGGCTGAGCTACTTGAGCAGGCGGACATTACTTGCATGATAAGTCCACAGTAGCATTAGCTGATTAACAAAGTGTCACTAGTTAAGTGTTTAGTTATCACATTAGGGCAGACGTCAGAACTGCCAAATTTAAGCGCAGAAGTAATGACACCATATTTCTAATATTTCTAATAAATATATTTATTAGAAATCCAGTGATTAGTTCTAGTTCTAAGAACTACGTCCTCAAAAACCGTGTCGAACTGCATTCATGGTCTAGATAACACTTATCTGCATTGTGGAAAAACTATTCTGGTGATGGAGATGAAAGCGAATAATTACAATGTAACTATAAAAGCCTAGCTAATGAGCTAATATTATTCTGGTATTTGTCGTGTGAGTAATGCCCGCCTCTTCGCGCAAGCAAGCCGATGTGAAAATATTGCGCTATCGGCCATAGGAGATTTTTATTTCGATTTATTTTCGCTCAAAGATATCATGCGATCTAACAAGTTCCCATAGGCGCGTGTATACATTGTTCATATTTTTTCCCGCGGCTGTTTTTCACCGGCTAACAACTGTTACAATGTTATCGCTTAGCTGCGCGACGCGCCTTTGTGTATCGGAACTTTCTGTCTTCACCGTTGTTGTTTTTTATATAGCGAAATAACCTTGTGTAATCAGATTGCGTGCGCGATGCGAATAGTGGTGTACATTCTGGAATGTCCGCGAGCACCAGCCATTAAATTGTGATGCTAAGCAGGCCGGAGGTCGTGGGTTTGATTACCGACCGTGGTGGCCGCATTTCGATGGGAGTGAAACCCAACAACGCTCGCTTGCTTAGACCTACATGCACGATAAATAAATTTGGCAGAGACACAATTTGGCAGAGACTACTGAATGCGCGTGGGAATGCGAAAGCATTATAGTCTCCTTGGTGAAATATTTTGGACTCATGCTTTTGACGTGCATTAACGTTTTCTGCTGATTCGGGCGTTGCACGCGCTATGTATGCATTGACACTGAGGTTTGCGTCTACGATGTTTCAGTATAGATTGCAGAGATCCATAATGAGTCTTAAGACGAAAGTCTTTTCTACAGCCGCCCGCATCCGTGAAGAAGATCTGTAGCTGCGCGGATTCTGGCGTTGTCCGAAGAGAAAGTGACTTGCGGGAGTCAGCGCGCTCATTTTATACACTCATGACGTGGCGCCACCTCCTCCCCATTGGCTGGCGCCATCACGTGCCCGATGACGCACGCACTGGGCCGCACCTTTGGTGAGCCAGATAGCTGCGATGTGGCGTGTGCAATCACGCACGCACTAGGCCCACCTTTAGTAGGCCAGAATCATGGTGCCGCCGTTTACGTCGGGGAAGTGTGCTCGCCTCGCACCCTGGAGCCTCGGATTCGATTCCCACGCGAGCTGAAATGTACCCAATTTTATTTTCAAAGCCATTAATTTACTTTGCTTACAGGAACCTCCCCCGAGAAATTTGATGCTAATCCGAGCATTTTTGACGTGTGTTTACGCCGTTTTTGGTGCCATCACTAGGTCACGCCGCCACCACCGACGACGCCGGATTTTCGCGCAATGGGGCATATAATGCTTTCGCATCATTCCTTGAGGTAAAGCGCAAAAGAGCACGCAGCACGACAGAAGACACGAATACAGGTCTCCTCTGTCGGCCTGCGTGCTCTCTTGCGCTTTACCCCCAAATTATATCAAGTACTACCTAGACAACTAGTCAAAATTAATTCGGAGTCTCCCACTACGGCGTACTTCATATTTATGTCGTGGTTTTGGTCCGTACGTAAAGCCTGATAATTAAATTTTTAGCACCACCAATTACGCTGGAATGTAGTTCGATGGCCCATGTACAAATAGCCGACGCACAGGACTTATAAATCACATTTTGACGACTGACGACTGCTCTCTCCGCTATCGTTGTGCTCCGAGTTTTGCTTGTTTTGTTGTTGTTTTTTTTCCTGGGCACAAGCTTTGTCACTAAAGAAATAAGCAGCGAGATTCGTGACTCACACTTTTGACACTGGCTAGGTCTTGACCTTTACTACGACGGGACATCACAGACTATAACCGCGCCCCTGGTTATCTGCCTGAGAATGTGCAGCAGTTCTTTTATATTCTTGTTTTCGCAAAGATGGCAATGGGAAGTTAATCTGGGCTCGAAGTTCGTGATATTATCTTCGTTCCAGGTCTCCCACTATCCGCACCATGCACAACAATCAACAAAGTCTGTGCTTCGGGCATGAAAGCGATCATACTAGCTGCTCAAAGCCTCATGTGTGGATGTCAGGTGAGTCGCACGAGTTGTAGACGGAAAGTGGAGTTCCATTAACAATGCCTTAAGAACAGGGAACCTTGTTTTTAATTTCTTTGTTTCTATTAGAAGTCTACCAGTGTGAAAAATGGTGTGAAGTTATTTTGTTAGTTTGTTAACTTTTAATATAAGCATGTCGAGGAACGGGAACGTTGGCTACATCGCAGCCGGCGATCCCAATAGGCTGTTAAGAAATTCAAGCTTTTCCTTTCGCTATAAAACACTCTCACATAATCCACAAGCACAGCAGTATGCTAAGTCTACAGAAAAAAAACTAACCAGAAGAAACACCCTATATGCACTCGCTTTAATAGTTTGATGACCACTGTGCAATACATGCAGAATCATACGCGCGCACACGAGATGTATTATTCTGGTAGTGTTAAAATCAAACGCGAAATTCCTGCACTAATACCTCTGTCATTTCTTAAAACTGGCTACTTTTCAGGTAGTTTGTACAAGCTTGATATGAAATCAGAAGATGAGTCTTTGTGCAGCCGTGCTTTTAATAAACCAGTCAACCAAATCTTTATTTCCAACGACAATTGGAGGTCCCACTGACGAAAAGTGGTAGCAAACCGCCTGAAAGTGCCTTAGGGCCTACGTACATGGGTACGCGGACTGGTTCAGCGCGCCAAAGCAGTGAACTGGGCTAGTTCGTACATAGTAAAACGGATAAAGAACCAATGGAAACGGACGAAGCACGCGTACGTTGTAAGTTCCAGCTAGTCCAGTCGTCTTCTTCGCCTGGTCTCTCGCATTGTTTCCGCTGGTCCTTTAACCGTTTCACCGTACCATCTTGCTTTGGTATCCGTACAGTGCATCTCAAGAGTGTGTGAGTGCGCGGAAGCGAAAGAGGGGTAGGCAGTGGCGGGTTCGGAAATTCACTAATGTGTCTCCGCCAATATTACTCATGCGTGAAAATTTTGCAATTCTTAGAGCCACGTCAATTAATTTAATGCTCTGAATGCGCTAATGGCGCAAAAGTTGGACGAAAGGATGGTTGTTCAAAACATTCGCCGACGATCACGATACACCCTAATGGGAAATTTGAGTGCACCTCTATATGTGTTTTCATTTCGTGATATATTGGCTGGCGCGGACAATCTGTCTCATGCGGCACCTTTGCAAACGGAGCCAAGTGTGGCGCGTCTGACTCGATAATCGCGAGATCGCAGAAGGCAGTACGGGGGTGACTCGTGGTCGCAATTCGGAGCAGCCGCCGCAGACAGATCTCAGCTCATGAAGAGCTTTGCTTTTGCTTGATACCCCATCTATGGTGTTATCAGGGAACAGATGACGAGCACTACTGTGGCGCTATTTCGGAGCGGTCGTCGTTGCAGGAAGCTCCATACACACCAGCGGTAAAACGCAGCAGCTGCAGAGCGACCACACCAACTGGCGGCGAGCCACTTCGGCATTCACGTGACAGCACGAACATCTCGCGTTCTCTTTGTAGATGCGAGATGTCGCGTGCTTTTTCCTTCGTCTGCTGACAGGTCGGCGCTGTGTTTGCGCTCTTCGTACTTCGTTCTTAACGCGAGTCATTTGTTATGAAGATGACGTCGTTGCAACAGATCATAATTATGTTGGCGTGCACATGCTCTCTTCTGTCGCAGCGTCGCTGCGTTGCAAGGTCAAGCAGAATGAGGTACGGGGTGTCGCCTCCGCGTCCTTGTATTCACGGTCCGTCTTGTCGTACTGAATCGGATATGGCGCACTGTCTCCAAAAAACCTTTCCATCAGGGCGTCTCGGTTTAGACTCATCATTGTAAAAAAACAATCGCAAACCATGGCAATCAAAACAAGCACGAATGAGACCACACCAAGCTAACCAAGCGCGAGCGAGAGCTGAAACGAGCAGACGATAGTACGAAACGCTGAGGCCAGAAACGAGCACGCATCGGGTGGTCGGGCGGGTCTGCATAACACTCATTTCCCGCGAGGACGTCACTGAAGGAGCCCCTCTCATTAGTCTGCGCCCTTCGCTGCTCGCGTCTTTCCTCTCTCGCTCTGCGTTTGCTCTTTCAACTTTCGCTGTGCTCGTTCTCTCGGTTACGCCGCCGACGACGCTCGCCATTGGAACGGCCGCGTAAGCGCTGCGCTCTAAATACGTAGGTGGACGCTTAGGTAAAAGCGCACTAGAGGCGGCGTTTAAAACAGCGTGGTCATGACTTGCTTCTGGCTGTGCAAGTGCTTTCGGTAGTTAGCAAAAGCATACCCTTCGAGATCTGCATGATTTTGTTTGTTTCAAAAGTCTGCGCTGGGGCATGAATTTGGACACCACCTATTCTTTCAAAGCTCATACGTTCGTTGCTTAACGACCTGTCTGACGCAATTTACACTCGTCGAGCGTCTTTTACCGCTCCCAATCTTACCACAGGTGCTTTATGCGTACAATCCGTAGCAAAAGTTATCGAACCGCGGAATGTGACAAAGCGTTGCTTTTCCGAGGAGTTTTATGACGGTAGCCGGTAAAATCGTATCAACACTACGCTGATACGCTTAATTATATGCTATCAACACTACATTATTAACATCCACTGCTGCAAGCTGCAAATCGTAATACGAGGCTACGTTCCGAGACTGTGGAGATATTCAGCTTTTTTTCTCAGGTGCCGTTGTCTGTAAATTTTAGCAGCCGAATGTACTTCTATAGTAGTAAGCTAACTCTAGCAAGTAAGTCTGTGTTACTGTACCTTTACAGTGGAAATAGAGTAGTATACGTACTCTCTACTAGACTAGAAGAATGGCAGTGTTTCAATGCGACACCTTTGTTTCGCTTCAGGATATTATGGTTGCCGGTGGCATGGAGAGCATGTCGAATATTCCGTTCTACTTGTCCCGAGGGGAGACCCCGTATGGAGGGATTCATTTACAAGTAAGTGACGCATTCATCTCGTCATAAATGGGACTGGGGAGCGGTTCTATGGATGAAAGCATTATGCGGTCCGCAGTCGAGAGAAGCAAGAGACGTTTAGAGTGTTGGTGAAAAAAAAAAGCAGGGAAGAGATTGATAGGACCCGATCCGTTACAGGCATCGGTAACTGTACAACATACAAGCAGGTTTTAATGACGAAAAAAAAAAGTTCAAGAAGAGAGGCAAAATGCTGTCCTTCGATAGGTGTATATTTTAATGCGTGATTACCTGAAGCAAAATAAGTGACTACTTGTCACTGCCCCAGTTTTAGAGGAGATGACAATAAATGTCATCACCTCATCATCGCAGTTTAGCTAAATATCTTGCAATATCCAGCTGCCTTTCAGACCAATAGTCCCATCATCGTATCTCAAGTAGAGCCTGGTCTGTGGTAGTAGAGCGGGCTAGTAGTCATTTGTTTATTATTAGCGGTGAAATAAGAGACGTTTAGTCACAGAAAAGGGCGTTAGTCACGAAATAATAGCTAAGAAGAACAAAATAGAATAAAAATGTATAAAAGTATAAAATAATATAGTAACAAGTCCATAAGGAATCGACATAGCAACACCACGGATCACGTTAGCGACGGACAAATAAAGGTTACAAGTGTACACGAACAACATAAGCGTGAATATGGTCGAGCGAATACATAGATACCTAAAAATGCACATTCCTGCTGTTAACTGGAAATTTATCAAGTGTCTGTGCAGGAGAAAATCCTGTAGAGTATTGAGAGCTAACCTTTGTTGGGGCACGAGAAGGGGAAAAAGCACTTTCTACACAGAGAAAGTGGATTACAATTGGCCACACTCTTTTTTGATGAGAGTAGCAAAACATGTTTTGTGCAACGCGTTTATCGCACTCGTGGGGAAACTGAAGGTCGAAATTTTCCTTTCGAAATTTCGCGGGCCAACCGCAGCTTCGGTGGGTCAAGCGCTACGTCGCTGATTACCAAAGTATTTTCGTATGTTTGGACCGTTCCTGTGCGAAGAGAGCTTCCACAATTTTGTTGGATATTTGGTTTCTTTAGAGTGAAATGTAGTACCTTTGTTCTATCGGGTATTACGCGACCTTCCGCTTCTGCAATAACGGTGTGCCTCATGATCTCGAAGGCAGTGCTGTAGGCGTACTGCGTTCTCATCATTTGGCAAGCGAAACGCTCTCGACACGAGATTAAATGGAAAAAAAGCAAACTTTGTTCTCCCGCATCAGCTTGAAAGTGTAAAGGTGTGCATAGTCAGCAGTTCAGGGCAAAAAGAAAACATTCATTAGAGTCAGCTCACCACGCAGTACATGTTCGATACAGCGCTCGCCGGAAGCAATGATGACGATGTGGCAAGTGTGTGTTAGACATGACTTACAGAGTTAATGCACCGAATGAGCAAAATAAACAAATTTTATGCTGTGAAGCATCATTTCACTCATGAGACTTGTCTAAGCGTTACTCTAAAATTCTAATTCTGGGAGTTTACATGCCAAAACCGAGATATGATTATGAAGCACGCCGTAGAGAAAGCCAACGGGTGAATTTTGACCACCTTGAGTTCTTTAACGTGCACCCAGTCACCCCCCCCCATCGGAGTAATGTTTATACAAGGCACAGAGTATCAAAAAGAGTGTGCGCGCGTCTTTATGATGACGTCTCATCTCACAATTTTTCTACTTCACTTTGAATTTCAGGATGGCATCGTACACGATGGCATGACTGACGCCTACGACAAGATTCACATGGTGCGTCGCACACTTTTTTCCGCCCTGTAACTTGCGAGACGGAGCTTGCTAAAACTGTTTTCATTGCTTTGAATGAAAGCAGACGGAAGTCTGCCATCGCAGCGTCAGCGTTACCACTGTGACTGAATTGATATTATTAGAAAAACATCCGTAGTTTTTCTATGTGTGGTTTTCTTTTAATGAATTTACAACAAATCCAGGGGACTTGCGCTGAGAAAACGGCCAAGAAGTACGAGCTGTCGCGAGAAGACCAAGACAATTTCGCAATGGAAAGCTACAAGAGAAGCGCAGCAGCTGCAAAGGTAATATCACCTATGCGCATTACCGATGAGACAGTAACAATATTAGTATCGGTATAAGTGTAGCTATAATGCAATATCAAGATTACTGCATCCTACCTATTTCAGCATGTTTCACTCGTAATATCCACGAGGCAGTACCAGTATTACGTTTTAATTATTTCAGTGCGTATTTTTGGTAATAGCTATAAGACATTATCAATATTACTGTGTCCTATTTGTCTCAGCATATTTCATTGCCCTTTTGTATACTTTGTGGAATCATACAAACAAGACAGAAGCTCACTGGAAGATTGAGGCTTGAAGTGATGGAGCAGTAGCCGAACAAGGAATGTCGCTGCAGCAACCTTTAGACAAGAGGACTCCTTTTTGTCATGGCAAAAGTCATCTTGTTTAAACTTCATACCGCACACGTTTGCTCATATGATTCCGAAGCGTCATTTAAGAACAGTTGAATAGACGTCTAAGGATGGACCTTCCGCGTGACGTTTTTGCGAAGTTAAACATACCATTTTTTAATTGACTCTGTGACTATAACTAAGCTTTTTTTTTCTTTCTCAGAACAGTATAGCTGCGAAGAAGCGCCATGTTTTATGAATATTTATCACACTTGCACGGTAAACTAAGCTGCCCGAGTGTTACAAGTTCAACTAGTCCAAAACTCGTATGTACTGTCAACGTGCTGTGTTCTCGGTGCGAAAACTTGGAATAACATGTCCTGCTTTATTCAAATATTTTCAAGCATGAAACCTTCACTAAAGCATCCCTATAATACCTTCATGTTCCAAACGGTTGTTCCTGTTCCGCATTTCATTCATTCTTGATTTTCTTTTCCCCATGGATCCAAATCTTGAAGTGTAGGTTAAGGACGCAGATGGACACTTTCAACTCCATTGGTGCTGTGCGGTTCATTAACAGTTATTTTGTTCGGTTGTGCATTTTACTTCAGCGACATGAATTCGCTTTCTGCACTAAGAATCAACTCGCACTACTTGATGAGATGCTACCTCTCTCCAAAAGATAACATTGACGCCACGTCATGTATTTTGAAGTATTTGCCCTCTGTGGAAACTTTACGTGGCCCTCAAATATGTTGACCTGTTTAGTCCTTCCTGACTGTGTTCAGCTGTATGGAATCTGTCTAGTGCAATGTTGTGTTGGTTTGCAGGAAGGCATCCTTGCCAAGGAAATTGTGCCAGTGGCAATACCGGTAAAGCCTGGAAAGCCTGAGGTTGTGGTAACCGAGGACGAGGAATACAAACGAGCTGACTTTGATAAGTTTTCCAGCTTGCCAACTCCGTTCGTTGAAGAAGGCGGTGAGTTCCTGTCTTAGGTTTCTTTGACTGAAGATGAAGCCGCCAAGAAATTCTTTTGCTTACGTGACCTTGTCATACATAGTACCTCTGTTTTTCTTATCGTGCTGTTTTCCTTGAACTCGTGAATGTGCAGACTTGTATTTTTTTTTAATTAGTATATAGGGCTAGCACAGCAAGCCGACGACCGCGAACGAGTTATGAGCAAGGCTGTGTTCGGTTGGGCTTGCTGGCACATCGCTTATAAAAAAAAATGCTTAACAGATTAGCGTTAACTGTTGTTTGTCGCCCTTCGTGGCCCATCGTCACTCTTTTTGTTTTGCTATAAGCCCTTATGAGCCCTCGACTCCTCACTGCGGTCTGAGACCCAATTCGTACATTATCTAGATAACCCTACGTTGTGGGTGTCTTTGACGTCACTCGAGGAAACGTCATTGCCATGCCTTCGTAGTATCGTCATCACTATCGTCTTTGTCGTCGGGCCGTCGCGGCCGTGTCATCTCCAGCGCGAACTCAACTTTTCGCCGTTGTTGCGATCGCATAGTCGGCGTCATTGTGTCCTTGTTATCGTACGGTTAACTCCTCTATTAAATTATGTATTTGTTCATTTCGGGGTCTGAATCTAAGCGTGACGAGCGAAGGAGAGCACACGCGTGATCGGCCCGCCCTCTGTAGTCGGTGAAAACTTGAGAATGCAGTCGCAAATACAGGACTGACCAACTGAAAGACTACCCGCCACGGTAAACGAGTAGCTATGGTTCTGCGCTACTAAGCTCGAGGTCGCGGGTTTGAACTCCGACTCGGCGGTCGCATTTCGATGGGGGCCAAATGCAAGAACACTCGTGTGCTTATACAGGGTGTTTCAGCGAACACTTTCAAAAATTCCTAAAGGATTGCTTGTGGCAGTTAGCACAATTCTAGTTCATGAGCTGGTCTACTCGAAGAGGCGGACATTACTTGCGCAAGAAATTGAAATGCATAATCGAATAATTAACAAAAATCACTAATTAAGTTTTTAACTAATAATCTGATGGCCCATATTGCAATTTACAAATTGTAGCCGTGGAGTTCGCAAGGCGGATTCACTTGGAACAAATTCTCGGGATGACACCAGTTTAGAGATATTAATTCCGAAACTTTGCGGAGAAATGCACTGGCGTTCCAGTTAGTTTCTTAACGAAACGTCGCTTTAGGCATTGAAGCACAAAATTAACTGGAACGCCAATGCATTTCTCCGCAAAATTCGGGAATTAATATCTCGAAACTGGTGTCATACCGAGAATACGTTCCAAGTGGATCCGCCTTGAGAACTCTACGGCTACAATTTGTAAATTGCAATATGGGCCATCAGGTTAAAAGTTAAGTTAAACATAAAATAAAATAAATAAGTTAAATTAATTAATAATAAATAATTAATTAATAAGTTAATTAAATAAATTAAAAAGTTAAATAAGTTAAAAACTTATTTAGTGATTTTTGTTAATTATGCGATTATACATTTCAATTTCTTCTGCATGTAACGTCCGCCTCTTTGAGTAGACCAGCTCATTAACTAGAATTGGGTTATCTGCCACAGGTAATCTTCAATAAATTTTGAGTGTTCGCTGAAACACCCTATATATAGGCTTGCCTTAATGAACGCCAGATGGGAAGTCAATCTGGAGTCCCTAATTATACATATGCTGCGTGCCGCATAATCAGATCGTGATTTTGGCACGTAAAACGCCAGAATTAATTTTTTTTTCTACTGAATGAAGGTTTGTATAGCTGCGCCAGCCAATTACGTACGCTCATTTTACTTTAGAACATGGCGGGGGTGAATTGCTTTCGATATCGGCGACTTTCTGGAACTATTCTCAAGCGCGCAAGCACAGAGGGCAAGGGCAATGCGGTTTTTATTAGCGTAGCTTGTGCTGAATTCCTACGTTGCTACCAACGTTTATAGATACTCTTTATAGCATCTATAAAAGTTGTATCTATGAAGTATTTATAAACGTTTGTTATTACTGAGTGTAGCTCTAATTGCTGTTGCAGTTTCACTGCAACCGCAATAAAAAAGACAAGGTTGATATATTTCGTTTACTACAGGGTTTCTGAATATTACTTGAGCGATTTTCGCAGCGGCTGTGTCACAGCTGCATTAACGTTATTCCCTTGCAGGTACTATCACAGCTGCGAATGCGAGCGGCCTGAATGATGGGGCAGCTGCTTGCGTCTTGATGACTCGCCAGGCAGCCGATCGGCTCGGAGTGAAGCCACTTGCAAGGATTGTCGGTCAGTTCAATCTCGCAAAAACTTCTTCATTATGGCTGCAAACGTTGTCGAACTTCTGGTAGTCCCACGGGCCCATCGCTCCTATTGCATTGCTGTAGTCTTGCTGTTCGTTTCAGTAGCGAGCGCCTTCATGGCGACGCGGTGGTACCGCGGCGGCTTGCTTATACGAAAGCAAAGCAGTCGCATTGTTGGCGTTCCCTTGTAGCTACTATAGTGGTCTTGACATGGGGGAAGTAAAACTCTTCAGAGCTGTGTCCAACTTAACATCTTGTAAAGCTTTTAGTACTACCCACCGTGGTAGCCCTCGGGTTATGGTGTTTCGTTGCCGGGCTGGAGGTCACGGCTTCGACACCGGCTGCGCCGGTGGCATTCCGATGTAGGGGTGAAATGCAAAAGCGCTCGTCCGACGTGCACTTGGTGCGCGTTAAGGAATCCCAGGTGGCCAAAGTTATTCCGGAGTCCCTCTCTACGTCGTGCCTCATAATGAGATCGTGGTTTTGGCACGTAAAACCCCATAATGTTATGATGCAGATTTGCTGCTTTTTAGGCTCGTTTTTCGAAGACCCTGTGTGGCTGACGCAGCATAGCCTCAGTCGATTTTGCACCAATAAACCCTATTTAACTAAATCTTCCGAACTATATAACTAATCTGTGAGTAGGACCTTTACAAAACTCTTAAACATAGTGACAATTGTATGTAAGCTCTTTATGTAACATTTCATATATAAAATGTGTGCCCGCTTTAAATGCAGTTTACAGATGCAGTTTGTAGAAATGCGGTATCTATTTTTGGTGCAGAGTATTACGGATTTGTGAGCATGGTGCTTTCTTTAACTTACCGTTTTCCTGCGATGTTTATTACGTACGAGGTACTAAGTCAGAATTCTCCCACGCACAGTTGCCCTGGACTAGGGGCCCCGACCATTAGCGATGCCCCAATGGGGCAAGACAAAACTATCTTTGGATTAAAGTTTATCTATCTATCTATCTGTCTGCTCTAATTTAGTTCTCGCTCCCTAATTCGATAAATCTCGTTCATATCGGTCCAGTTAGCGGTGGTCTCATGAGAGAATTTTACGGTTTGCATGCATTTGAATAGGAAAATCGGAGTTGGCTTAGTGCTAAAGCCTCATGCTCCTCAAGTTCTTATACAATCTTGCTTTGGCTATAGGCAGCTCTAATTGGTTTGTTGCTTTTTTTTCGTTTCTCCAGGCTTTGGCGATGCTGCTGTGGAACCAGTGCACTTTTCGATTGCGACTGCATACGCAATCACAAAGGTGTGTCTCTGTTTTGCAGACGGGGGTTTGATGTGCTGAAGAGTCACAAATTTGGAAAGCTTAAACTTAACTATACGATATATCTATGTAAACAAGCAAGCCAGCCTGACAGCTATCTCGAGATTTGTGGGGTGGTTATTGGCGTTTTGCCAAGCTATAAATATTGCGCGTGGCTTTCGAAGCAGTCTTCACAATACTAAGAATTGCCACAGCACAATTAAATTAATGTTGCCTTGTTTGCGCAAATAGGTGCTAAAGTGCAACACTGACTCAAGACTGGTAAAATAAGCTTTTAAAACTTTATTACTATTCATTCGTCTGGCAAATGTTGAATATGCCTGGATAAACTGAAAACCAAACTTCTGATTCTTCATTTTCTCACCAAATTGGCAGCCCCGATAAGTTAGTGGGGCGCGACATGTTTCAACAGATTTTCTCGAATTTGAACCATTTTTGACAAAACAAGTTTTTATTTCGGGGGGAATTTGCTAGGTTAAGTATTTTGTTTATTTAGACTGCAGTACAATACTTCTTTTTTTACCAACCAAGAGTTATGAAGGCTTGAGCACCCGCTGTCAAACTCCATTGCATCACGGATAGTGGGTGTGGAAGCCTTGCGGTAGCGTCCTCATCCTTCTTTCATTCTTCGTCTCTTCTGGCCTACGAATCCTCCTCTCACGGCAAGTTTTACTATGGCAGAACCGTAATGCAGCGTGCCTCAGTGTTCACATTTAGTTGCTAGTTAGACGCTCAGTAAGAAAGCGGGCGTCTTTTCGTTGGGACTGTGAAGACACCTCGCCAGAACAATAAACTAACTTGACGATCACTCCACACGACGTTTCCGGCGTCTCCACTCTGAATATTTCAAGTGTCAAGCCTGCCTGCAATCTTGACCGCGTTGTCCCTCCAGCGTTTTTAATCACGAGCTACTCGTTGGTGCACTGATATTAGCATTGCTCCTGTTCCATGCTCTCCAACTTTTGGAGAGGTGGTGATAGACGGAGTTTTATGGCGCAAGAGCTCAAAGGCCATAGAGCCCCAAAGAAACTGCGTTCTATTTCACTCTAGCGGTAGTTCTTTTTTCGTTGCAAGTGACAGTTAAATTGCTATTCAACTAATATGCTATATAGAGAATGAATAACCTCGAGTTGTTATCATGCGCAAAAATTATTGTCAAAATTTTACTAGCAGCAAAAATCTATAAAATCATCCCCCTCCCCCTCTATCCACTCTCATGGAAAACAAAGAAAAATAGGAATAGCGATGAAAGAACAAGTACGAATTTGTCGCGCTTGCTATGCAGAAAGCTGTCCACGGCTAATACGTCGAACGCTTCACTTCTTTCAATAGACTACTCGTGGTTCTTATCCTATTTCGGACATTGAAATTATAAATTGTCGCACTTTGTACTGCTGCATTGTTGCGGTACCATCGAGTCATGTACTTTTTTTTTTCGGCAGCCAACCTCCAGGCAGCATCCACTTATTTTATTTTGTGTAAAGCCTTCCTTTGCACGCTGTCCGCAGTTATATGAAAGAAATATCGTCGTAAATTGAGGTATGCTGTAAAAAGGCGTTATGTGATGCAGTGTTAAACACTTTCTCACTTCTGAGTAAAACTATATGGTGCAAAATATAGCGAGACATTTTGTGACGGTGTGCGAACTTTCGCTTGTCGTAATTCACGTCGTTCGCGGTCTAATCGCACGCGGTCATTTTGGGTGGCCATATTGTTTTCCAATAGGTTTTGAAAGAGGCTGGCTTGAAAGCTGAAGATGTGTCCATGTTCGAAATCAACGAGCCCTTCAGTTCTGCCGTCCTGTGCAACATGAAACATCTTCGGCTGGACCACTCTAAAGTGAATATTCATGGAGGTTCAGTCAGCCTTGGACATCCAATTGGGTACGAGCGCGATTTTGTCCTTGCCGCCAACAACGCCCAATCTAGTAAAATTAACGATCCGTATTAACACCCCATACTATAAAAAAAGATTTTATGACATAGGTTCAAGTTTTGCTCTGATATGATAACTTGTCAAGCTGCCTAGAAACAGCTTGTTTCACGACATCTCCATCTGTGCTTTGTATAGACGTAAAAATGAAGATTGATTGAAATAGCGTGCTAGCCGGGCGAATATATTGGGGAGCGTTGAACTATGGAGCTTACTTACTTGGTACTTTGTAACGTAGAATTTCTCGAAGTACAGTAACATTTATTTAATTGCACAAACTTCCAATCATATACTAGACACACGAAAGCGCAATGACGTAATGTTATTTCGTGTTTCGTGTGCTTTCTTCGGAGCCCAGAAAGAAAAGGACCACTTAAAAGATAACGTCACAGAAACTTCATTGGGTGCTTCTAAGCAGGCTTTACAACTTTTTCAAATACAACTTATGCCTTAACCAATAAGAAAGTTGTGCAAAGTGTGAAATATTTGCTAGGCTATCGCACTTCGAAAACTATTTTCTGTCACTCAAGATAACGGACATACGTTCTTGGTGTCATTCGACCAAGTTATGACGCTTTTTTCAGAAAACTCGGTACAAGTTACGTTAAACGTCCGGTATAGCAGGAAGAGCATGTACAGCCTCCCAATTCTTTAACGGTACCGCGCCAGCGTAGACCGCCCTCCGGCCGGCATGTCAGCGCCTTACAATGGCGCGCAGCTTCGCGATCAGGGAGAATAAGCGCATGCGCAGGAAGTTCATCCCGAGCACAACGGTCGTCCACCAAGCTCTTCCCACAAGCACGACGCCACCCCTGCCAGGATTAACTCTCTGGCAAGGTTGCCAGCCGAACGCAAAATAAGAACGTTAAAGAGTTATAAGGCTGTACAAGAACAGTGTTACAAATTTGCCTGTGTTTTTTTTTCGGTCTGAGCACAATAGAATGTCTAACTTGATCATGTGGGTCAAATTAGCATCTTCGTCTGGCAATGACAATTTAAAAAGATGTCACAGTTTCGCCCTAAGGGCGAAGCAATGAATGCGATAGCAACACAGCAATGTCATACGAAGTAAGGTGAGCGGCTTTGGTAGCAATATGAATTGTAGTAAACATGAGCTGATTAAGAAAGCAGGTGTGCTGCGGCGTAAGTAGACCGACATGAAGAGAGACTCGATGACCACGAGAAGGCCCGTGTGAAACGGTGGTGTTGATGAGAAGCGCTTCCCGTGGGTAGCGCGTGCGAAGGGACACACCAGTAGCACTGCACTGCCGATCCGGGCAGCATTGCATGTGTAGCGTGCGTTAGAAAATGTGGCCCGACTATTACTAACTGAATGGACAAGCGTGGTGTGAGCGCGCACAAACAAACATGAACAGATCACACTGAATTACTGCAGACAACGACTGTCAAAACGCTGGCAGCAAGCGCATACGCCGCAACGGGCGAAGGTACGTGCGGTCTATCACTTCAACGGAAACTGAGCGGCGAATGCACGGCGCATAAAGGTCAGAGCCATGTGGAGATAAGAGACGGTGCGGGCGAGCGACGAGCGCAGTTGTTGGCAGAGTAGAAGTGCGCCCCCCCCCCCCCCGCTCCGGCGCTGGCTTCCCGCTTCCTTGCTTGCGCGTGGGAGATTGAGTGCGTTCCCTCTTCGTGATAGCGCGCGTCCCCGCACGCTTCCGCTCGGGCATACGGCGCGCGGCGAAGATTTTATGTATACGGAACCTCACGGCGACGGCGACGCCGACGGCAGAAATACGGTTGAAGTGTCCATATAATTTCTATCGCAATAAAATGTCGCCGCGAGGAATATGACCTCCTTAAAACGCAGCTTCACCGAGAACGAATGTCGAGTTCACCGGAGGGTAGCAAGTCGACGTGAAAATTTTTAGGTTCTTGTATGCTGCGAAAGTGCTGTCCCGGTGCATTTTGCCCAGCAGCTAGCGCTTCGCGTTCGCTTAATGAAGCACTTTGCAAGAAGAAATTTACTTCGCAGTACGAGAATCTGACGTTGCCCTTTCATGACCTGTTTCCAGGGCGTCTGGTGCAAGGATTACAGGACGCTTAGCGCTGCATCTGAAGCCAGGACAGTACGGCCTTGCTGCCGCCTGCAACGGTGGTGGTGGCGGTTCTGCTATTCTCATCCAGAAGCTTTAAGTTTGCTACGATTGTATTCGGAGACAAGCTTGATGGCGCCATGAACTTCAATAGGCACTCCTATGTCTTGACGCCATTTGTTCTTATACTGACCAAGTCTAGTACACACCGTATATTTCGTCGATAAAGGTACCAGGTGGTAAGAAATTACATGTGCATGGATTTAAATTCAGATACTTTTGTTGCAATAAAGAATTTACAGTCTTCTTCGTCGTCCATCTTGTTCTGCTATAATAGTATTTCCGTATAAATACTGGTCTCGTGCAAAAAAGGTCAGGCGTGCAGACACGGACACAAGAGAAGTGCACAACACGAACGCCGACTAACAACTGAAGGAAGCACTGAGGCGAAAAAATAGACACAAAACTCATCTGCGCATGCTCTGCAATGATACCACCACGTGTCAATCGGATACACGTGCCGGTCTACGTGAGAGATAACTGTTGAGGCATTTGATCTCTTCCTTATCAAGGTGTTCGAGGGCTGACTCACGCACGCACTTCCGCCATTATTGATATGCCAAGCATAGACCATTAGACGCGTATTTTCATTCCTATGCCTGTACAATATCGCGCATTCATCTAACTCGGGCGTACAGTTACAATCTTGGCAGTATTGGCAATGTAAGGAAAGATTGGAAGGCGATCCGCCGGTTAACAACCTTTTATGTTCCATTAGCCTCCAATTGATACACCGCCCTGTTCGCCCTACGTAGAAATGGCCACAGCTAAAGGGAACTTTATATACCACATCCATACGACAGTCAGTAAAATTATTGTTCTTGATGTGCTTCGCTGGACAAATATGTTTTTTTTTTCTTTCAGCTGTTCCTTTTTCCTCTGCACGGCAGCGCATACCTTACCTAGCTTATTGGGAGCAGTGAAAGCAACATTAACACCATATCTACTTGCAACCTTCTGTACGATACTGAATGAATGTAAGGAATATCCACGACTCCTTTCTTGCTATTACTGCTTTCTGTAATCACGTCGGTCCCCCGCGAAATCAACTTCTTTAGGCGTTCATCTACAGGTGGCCACTGCCACGCTAGGATAACCTGCTTCTAACAGGCGCCAAACCTGTGCATTAAAACTGGTGAGAGAATACTTAAGGTACGACATGGCAATTCCGTTTTTTACTACTTTGGAAAGCTTGGATTTAAAGTTAAACAATGACGTCGACGATCAAGGGGAGTACTGCCAACCCATGTGATTTTGTTCCAAGACCAAGGAAATGTCTAGAAACTGTATTACGCGTTTCTGAGGCAATTCCTTTCTAAACTTTAATTAATCCTCCATTAAGCTTAAATTGCTCACTTACTGAGGTAGCAGCGGAATGAAATCCATCCCTATTGCAGCTGGTCTCGTGGCTTTGTAAATTACTGGGCGGTTACCAGTTTTTTTTTTTTCTGCCAGCTTTAACAGTAAAGCTGTTAAAGCTGGAGGAGAAACGTCCGAAGTCCGCAGAAAACTCCGCGCCGTCGCCTAGCAACAACCACGCCACAGCTGCGCACTACCTGGCCCAACCTCGCCTAGCCGCGCATGCGCCGAAGCAGTAGCAACGCAGCAGCCGCCGCCAAGTCACGCCCACCGACGGGAACACTCCGCGCAGCCGCCGCGCCGAGCTACCGCAGCAGCTGGTAAACCGTTTCCCGCCACGCCTAAACTACGGAAAATAGCTGGTACGTGTCGCCTAGCAACCATCTACGTCATAACTGACGTAAACGCCCAGTGTGCATGCGCTTGGCCACGGAGTTTGCCATAAAAGGGGCTGCGCCTAGTCGTGCCAACTTTTGCTAGATATCGAGCGGCTAGCCTCCAACGCGTTCGGCGTCGGCAAGCAGCAGCGTTCTTGGCACTGTGCCGGTGGTGGTGGTGGTGGTGTTGAAGCAGTGGCACTGTGCCAGCCTTGGTTAGCCTGCCTGCGTTTGTGGCATGCCAGGAACGCTGTCGCTCGTAGGCGCCGACGCGTCCAGCGCTAGTCACGCGAAATGTCGCGAAAGGGAAGTTACCTCCGAAAATCATCGCTCGAGAATACCTTCAGTACATGCGTAGTAAAGTTGAAAAAAGACTTGAGGATCGACAAGTTCACTGTGCCTAAGCTTTGCACGACCGAGTGCAAACTTGCCCGTTTTTTTTTTTTTTTTTTTCCTTCGTCAACTGAATTGAGGAAATGGCGATTGCGTTCCACAATGATAGTAACGTTCCACATGACACCTCGAGCAGCTCACGAATACTTAACCATTCTAATTCCCCCTGTGCTCCTTCCCACGCCTGACTGCTCCCCTGATATCAGTACGGCAAAAATTCCTGAACGAAGCTCCTGGTCTGAGGAGCAGCCGCCGACGACTGGGAGCTATAAGCGCGGAGCTGACGGAGCTTGCAATGAAAGAGCCGCTAGCCATCACGTGCTTATTTTCGTCACCACTTTCGAGTGTGGACAATTATGTATAGCGGTTAAATGAACAATTATACTCTCGACTTCGTCGGCAGCAAAGACTAAAAATCAACCCAGACGAGCCACCACGCACGACGGTCGCTGCGCGCTGCCTGCCTGCCAGGTCACATGGCCTCGGATCACGTCTTCCTATCACAACAGTGGTTGAGTGTTAGGCATCGCTTCTCAGAAGAGGCGCATTTTAACAGCGGAGCTTAAGCCGACCGTCAGTCCGTAACGCGCGAGCAGAAAAGGTGAGTCGATCCTGGCGGTAGTGCAGAAAGGGTCCAAGCTTTAATTCTTTCTCCTCATGACCTAAATAAAGTTCGTACTCTCTACTAAGCGCAATGGCACATACACCTGTGAACTAGCGAAGATGTTTAAGCCTAGCCCAAATACGAGGCCAATACCTTGCTATAGCCAATTGATAGCTAATCGATAATTGATCGATAATAAATGAATTTCGGAATATGCTGGGGATTACTTGGTAGGGCTTAGCCTAGCCCAAATACGTGGCCAATACCTTGCCATAGCCAATCTATAGTCAATCAATAGCTAATCGATAATCGACAAAGAATAAATAAATTACGGAAAGTGCTGGGGATGACTTAGTAGTGCTTAGCCTAGCCCAAATACGTGGCCAATACCTTGCGGTAGCTAATAGATAGTCAATCAATAGCTAATCAATAATCAATAAATTCCTCAAAATGCTGGGTATGACTTGGTAGTGCTTAGCCTAGCCCAAATACGTGGCCAATACCTTGCGATAGCCAGCAGCATATGGATTCTCGTGAAGTGGGAACCACTTCCATCCGGCGCATGCGCTGAAAAGCTCACAAAATAAAGTTGTTCATTCATTATTTTTTAATTCATTCACTCATTCATTCATTGATGATAGATGTGAAGGCTACGGCTGCTTCAGCAGCCGCGGCAGCACCGCATTGACGGTAGAAAGCCGAGCGGAGCCAACGCCTCCTACATAGCACAAGCTCTGTGCACTTCGATCCATGACGTCATGCTACCTAGTCCGACTGCCATAGAATGTAATGGCGATGCTCCCTAGTATAAGCCGCGGTGATTTCAACGTCACCGCTTTCGTCACGCCGGGCTTGACAGCGGAAAGTTCGGTCCAAGTATCATGACGTCATATGCGCAGGCCTGCTATCTAGGAGGCGTTGGTGGAGCTCGCACATGCGCGGTTGTAGGTCACGCATGCGCAGATGTTCTTCGCGGTATCGGATCGTGGAAGCGGATCGCGGTATGTTATAACAGGTGCTCTCCTGAGGCCTCCGTGTGGAGGTAATATTTTTATTTGCGGATGCTGCGCGCTTCCCAGCCAGCGCATAGCGAATGTGCTAATAGGGATATTTACGTTGTAGGTACAGTGCGTACCTCTACACGAAGTCTGATCCCCAAGGCGCAGATACGTGGCGGCGCTGCAATCGCCAGCTGGAGCAGGTATTGGGAGCAGGTTCACATATCAGCGGCCCGTCCCCCCAGGCGACTTCAAGAAGGCACATTGTTTAGGGAACTCGTTCGTCATCTCAACATCGAACCAATACTTGATAGTCAACGCCCGTTCCGTTTGTGCGTCTATTCCTACGCGGTCGTGCGCTATCATGCTACAGCTGGCAGAAAAATATGTTCTTGTCTGTGAATTTAATTGAAACCAATAAGTTGCGGAAACGAAATTGGATATATAAGCCGTAGGCTGGGCTATAACACATGGCACTCAAACGAACGAGTGTTTTTCGTTTCCTGTAATTATATCATGCTTCTTGGCACGTAAGACCCCATAATCTTTCACCTATGACAAGAAATTCGGGACATGAGGTAGAGAAATTTTCCTACATCTATGGGGATTTAAGGTCTTGTTGAGGTTGTTGAGTTGGTGGCGTGGAGTAGAGGTAGAACACCCGATTTCAAATCTGAAGGTCGTAAGTTCGAATCCTGCTCGATCCCACCACGTTTTCAGGCATGGAATGGTGCCTGACACCGGCAAAAAAAAAACAAAAATACATATTGCCGAGAGCTAGTGGGGCTATACTAGTGCAGCTGCAACCAAACTAGGCAGGCCCACTAAGCTTCATCAAAGTCACTCCCTCACCAGAACAGGAATTGACCTCCCTGGTGCAGTATTCGGCCATTACCTCCCTGATGACTCCGACAATTAACCCATGGCTCTCAGTCCCCAGTGGCTGCGGAGCACCTGACCAAGGCGGCGGTCAGACCTGCGACGTGGCAGAGGGTGCTAAGAATCTCTGGGTCCGGACAGGCCGCCAATGGAAACTTAACCTGGCAACGCTCAACACGCGCACCCTCTCGAGTGAGGCTAGCCTAGCAGGACTATTTGAGGAATTATCAGGCATTGCCTGGGATATTATTGGCCTTAGTGAGGTGTCATGAGTAAGACGCCGGAGGCGAAATAAAAGAAGACGAGGACGATGTGATCGGAGCGTTCCGAACGGCGCGAGCGCGCGAGGCGCGTGAGCCGAGCCGTAATCGAGGGATGAACGGCGCTGTCTGAGGATGATCGACGTGGTTCCGGGCCAGGAAGGTCGCATCGCCAGCACCGCACTGGCGACGGGAGACTTGGGGGTCTGGCCGAGTCCGTGACGTTGGCCGTCCAAGGCGTGGCCGTCGACCTCGGCAAGTTCGGGCGAGGCTCCTGGACGAGCTGCAGCTTCTCACGGCAGGACCAGGCACCCCAGAGAGGCTCCCCCTTCTGCGGCAGACCGGCACGATTGATTCTCCTCAGGACGCCACGTCGGCACTCTTGAAGAAGTAGCGACGCGTCCCGACGAGCTCCCTACCGATAAAGAGACGACGCGCCGACGGCAAGGCAAAAGCATCAACGAGTACACCTACTGCTGGAAGAAAAGGGCCGACGAGCTTCGGACTCAGACAAACGTGCAACGACGAACGCAGCAAGGTGACTCTTATTTGTAGCGTCGCAGAAATAAGACAGGGTTGCCTGACTCGGAAGAGTTAGCCGCCACGGACGCGCATAGGCGCCAAGTAGAACGTTTTGTATATTAGGTTTTGTACATTAGTTTGTATCTGTATTAGTATTTCTTCCCGTAGTGTGCTTGATTTTTAGTTTTGGTTTTGAGTGTGCGTGTCATTAAAAAATCTGTTTGCTGTGTCGCCATCCGTCTTCCTTCTCCATCTCGTCTAACACCCGCACGCCTCCGAGATCGGTGACACAAAACACATCACATGAGGTTAGAAGAACTGGTGAAGCTTACACAGTGCTGACTAACGGCCACGTCCTCTGCTACAGAGGTCTTCCAGACAAGAGAGAATCCGGGGTAGGATTTCTAGTCCATAACAACATAGCGGGCAACATTGATGAATTCTACAGCATTAGTGAGAGGGTAGCAGTCGTCGTAATAAAGCTGAATAGGAGGTACAAAATCAAGGTAGTACAAGCCTACGCCCCAACTTCCAGTCACGATGATGAAGAGATAGAACAGTTTTATGAAGATGGGGAATTAGCAATGAGAAAGGTGCAAACTCAGTATACTGTAGTCATGGGCGACTTCAATGCAAAAGTGGGCAAAAAGCAGGTTGGCGAACAAGCAATTGGCAACTACGGCATCGATTCTAGGAATGCAAGAGGAGAGATGCTTGTAGAATTCGCGGAAAGGAATAGGCTCCGAATAATGAATACATTCTTCAGGAAGCGCACCAGCAAGAAGTGGACCTGGAAAAGCCCTAATGGAGAAACAAGGAATGAAATAGATTTCATACTCTCTGCCGATCCAAGCATAGTGCAGGATGTAGAAGTGTTAGGTAAGGTTAAGTGCAGTGACCATAGGTTAGTGAGGTCTAGGATTTCTCTCAATTTGAAGAGAGAAAGAGTGAAATTAGTCAAGAGGAAACAGGCCAATCTAGACGCAATAAGGGCGAAAGCAGACAATTCAGGCTGGTGCTCGTAAACAAATATGCAGCTTTAGAACAGGAAGATGAAGATAACATCGAGGTAATGAATGAAACCGTAACTAGGCTGATCTCAGAAGCAGCAATTGAAGTGGGAGGTAAGGCACCAAAGCAACCTGTAGGGAAGCTCTCCCAAGAAACAAAGGACCTAATAAAGAAACGACGGAACATGAAAATGTCCAACTCAAGAGATCAGATAGAATTCGCTGAACTGTCAAAACTGATAAACAAGAAGAAAGTAAGGGATATTCGAAATTATAACGTCGGAAAGATTGAGGAAGCCGTAAAATATGGACGCAGCATGAAATCAGTAAGAAGAAAACTAGGCATAGGACAAGGCAAGATGTATGCACTGAAAGATAAGCATGGTAATATCATCAGCAATTTAGATCACATAGTGAACGCAGCGGAAGAATTCTATACTGACCTGTACAGCTCTCAAAACAGCCAAGCTACTTTCATTCGAAATAGTGATGAACCGGATACAGAAGCTCCTTCTATAACTAGCGATGAAGTTATAAGGGCCTTGAAAGACGTGACCAGGGGAAAAGCGCCTGGAGAAGATGGAATAACAGTAGATTTAATCAAAGATGGAGGAGATATCATACTTGAAAAGCTTGCGGCCCTTTATACGCAATGCCTCACAACTTCAAATTTACCAGAGAGCTGGAAGAACGCCAACATTATACTTATCCATAAGAAGGGAGACGTTAAAGAATTGAAGAATTACAGACCCATTAGCTTGCTTTCATTATTGTATAAAATATTCACCAAGATAATTTCCAATAGAATCAGGGCAACACTTGACTTCAGCCAACCAAGAGAACAGGCTGGCTTCAGAAAGGGATATTCTACGATGGACCATATCCATGTCATCAATCAGGTAATCGAGAAATCTGCGGAGTACAATCAACCTCTCTATGTGGCTTTCATAGAATATGAAAAGGCATTCGATTCAGTAGAGATACCAGCAGTCATAGAGGCATTGCGTAATCAAGGAGTACAGGAGGCATACGTGAATATCTTAGCAAATATCTACAAGGATTCCACAGCTACCTTGGTTCTCCACAAGAAACGTAGAAAGATACCTATCAAGAAAGGGGTCACGCAAGGAGACACAATCTCTCCAATGCTATTCACTGCATGCTTAGAAGAAGTATTCAAGCTCTTAGACTGGGAAGGATTAGGAGTGAGGATCGACGGCGAATATCTCAGCAACCTTCGGTTTGCAGATGACATTGTCCTATTGAGCAGCAATAGAGACGAATTACAACAAATGATTGAGGACCTTAATCGAGAAAGTGTAAGAATTGGGTTGAAGATGAATATGCAGAAGACAAAACTAATGTTCAATAGCCTAGCAAGGGAACAAGAATTCAGGATCGCCAGTCAGCCTCTAGAGTCTGTAAAGGAATACGTTTATCTAGGTCAGTTACTCACAGGAGACCCTGATCATGAGAAAGAAATTTACAGAAGAATAAAATTGGGTTGGAGAGCATACGACAGGCATTACCAAATCCTGACTGGGAGCTTACCACTGTCGTTGAAAAGAAAAGTGTACAATCATTGCATTCTACCGGTGCTAACATATGGGGCAGAAACTTGGAGGTTAACAAAGAAGCTCGAGAACAAGTTAAGGACCGCACAAAGAGCGATGGAACGAAAAATCTTAGGAGTAGCGTTAAGAGACAGGAAGAGAGCGGTGTGGATCAGAGAACAAACTGGGGTATACGATATTCTAGTTGACATTAAGCGGAAGAAATGGAGCTGGGCAGGCCATGTAATGCGTAGGATGGATAACCGGTGGACCATTAGGGTTACAGAATGGATACCAAGAGAAAGGAAGCGCAGTCGAGGACGGCAGAAAGTCAGGTGGGATGATGAAGTTAAGAAATTCGCAGGCGCAAGTTGGAATACGCTAGCACAAGACAGGAGTAATTGGAGATCGCAGGGAGAGGCCTTCGTCCTGCAGTGGACATAAATATAGGCTGATGATGATGATGATGAGGTAGAAAGAGAAATTTGTCCAAATCTAGCGGAAATTTGAGCTAGGACGTGGTGGAAAGAAAAACTCAGACATTAAAACCGCTGCGGTGATCACCGATACGGGGAACTGCTGACGGGACCAGATGGCTTTATTTCAGTCAGCTCAAATTACCTGAGCGAAGTATTATTACCTTGCGAAGATTAACTACCATGAAAATTACTAAAGAAAATTACCATGCGAAGTATAACTTATGAACGGACTGCTGCGCAGCGACAGCATCTGGCTAGGTAAAGGACAAGATGTGGATGTCCTGGGCTCGTTAACGGGACGCAGCTATTGCCGATTGTACCTTTAGCAGCGCTGTCGATTTATGTGTCATTTGAATTAAATAGACATATCTGTAACCGCGAAACAAAGGCATGCTGCAACACCAATCAAAGCAGCAAGGGCAAATCTGGGCGTAAGCGGACACGGATACCTAGCGCCGAGCCCAACAAAGCGGAAACAAGGCGGATTATGCATGCAACTTTAACCTGAATCACTCATAAGCGTTTCCAGATGGACTAGAGCCCCAGTGGTCGCGTGTTTTGGTGTGATTTGGCATGGAGGAAAAAAATAATCTGCGTGTTCTGATGCAGATCACTTGTAGGTGCGTAAGCATGATGGTTCCACGTCAATTCGTCACGACATGCAAGAAAAAAAATAATTGCACATATTTTACATCGGTATTGAGAAGTGGCACACTGTTTTGACATTGTTACGTTTGGTAAGGTAGATCCGGATACCGATCTTCCTGTAAAGCCATTGTAATTCGTTGGGCACCGACATCTTCAACGACGCTCATCGGCATGACGCTCTCTGGCCAGGTCTTGCGCTTGCACGGCAAACACTACCACACCTTCCTTCAACTCGAATAAGTTTCCGTGTCAATCTTGGCACTAGCTTTGTTGTTGTTCAAACATATTGTGTATGAAGAACAAAGTATAACTGTACTGACGTCTTCTTGTATGATTATGGACATCAAGCAGAAGGCTGTGTTAACATAACTTGCACTGCACAATCACTACAGCTTGAATCCAATGACTGTATTGTGTAAGTTTTATTGCGATAGCAATTATATGGACACTTCAAGCGGATTTCTGCCGTCGGCGACTGCTACTCTACCAACAAATGCGTTCTTGTACTTGCGTCGGTACGGGCTGCCGGTGTTGTCGCGCGCACCGTATCTTGCAAGCGATCTCCACACGGCTCTGACCTTTGTATGCGCTGTGCATTCACCGCTCAGTTTCCGTTGCAGCAATAGACGGCACGAAACTTCGCTCGCTGCGGCGGCTGCGCTTGCTGTCAGCGTTTTGACAGTCGTTGTCTGCTGTCATTCAGTGTCATCTATTCATGTTTGCTTGTGCGCGCTGACACCATGCTTGTTAATTCAGTTAGTAAGCGAATGTGTCCAAGTTTATGCAGCCGATAAAACTACTATCCATGCTCCGAATAGTTCTCTACTAATTTGCTATCGCAATTGATGATTCGCCTTTCGGGCGAAACTGCGCCATTTGTTTTTAAATGACCTCAGAAATAAATTAAGACTATAAAACTTGCAGTCTCATTGCATAGCAAAAAATATTATGTCTGGCTCTGCTACCGCAAACACCACAGACCAGCGGCGCTGGGCAAAGCCTAGTAAATATATAGTGGCAAACCACACACTTAGTCTAACTTTCGCTGGGCTTCCCCCATCTCCGCTGGTCTCTGGTGTTTGCGATAGCAGAGCCACGCATAATTCTTTTACATGCCAGTGCAGATTGAGAATGCTAAGATTAGCGATCTCTCGCTTCAGTCTTTCGGAAGTGACGAGTGTCCAGTTCTCTGGTCGAAACCTGCCGAGCCGCCGCTTCAGTATATTTTTAGTTCGTCGGGCATCGCTAACTCTATGTTCATCGGTCCATCCTTGTTACCTTGACAACCATCGCCCTTTGACAGGCACGCATCCTGACTTACTTCATTCGAAGCCGAAATGGATAGCTACCCGCTAGGGTTCTAATGGCATTTTGCGGATTCATTCCGTCCGCCGGGCATGGAAAAAGAGTGTGTAAATCCTGCGCTCCGAATGGTTGAGGCAAGCAAGGATCTATCGTCAATCCCTCAGTGTTCAAGTCAGCGCTTGTCTTTCGTCATTCTTGTTGTTCCTTTGTCGATGTATGCGCTGTAAGTCAAGTTTGCAATGGAATACCAACTAGCCCGTACCCAAACCCTGCGCCGCCAGAGGCATCGGCTGCAGTCACGGACACCGGGCGCGTTCCAAGCGAACGCGGGGAAACGCGGTCGGCGTCGCCAGCAGATTGGCGCTGAGCCGTGCTCCCTCAAGGGCTGCAGAAGATAGCGCCAACCTTTCCCTTTCCCTCAAGAACTACTTATCATCATCAGCTCTACGCGTCCCATTAACACATGCTTCACTCCTCCTCTCCACCTCGCAACCGCCATGCTGCGTGATGCTATTTTTATGGTTTGCTTCCACTCTCTCTCAGCTCCCTCTCTCCTCCACTTCGGCGAAGCTGCGGATGACGGAATGATCATTATAGCGAGGTTCTAACAGCTCCGCTGTAAAATACATTCACAAGAGCCATATTGAGGAACTGAATAACTTTATCCTACAAAAAAGTCGCAGTTTCACCCGAAAGGCGAGGCATCGATTGCAATATCAAATTATTAGACAGCTATACGAAGTAAGGATAGTACTATCTGCCGTAGAAAATTATGAACATTCACTTTCTATCTAAATTAACAAGCATGGTGGCACGCGCGCACAGGCAAACATGAACACATCACAGTCGATGACCACGGATACTCGATGTCAAAACGCTGGCGTGAGAAAGCGCGGGGGCAGCAGCGAGCGAAGTGACCTTCGTGCGGCCTCTCTCTTCAGCACAATGTGAGCGTCAATAACCCGCGAAACACAGTGCACACTCTGTCCCCATCGCAGATCGCTTTCAAGATAGGGCGCACGCGACCGCACTCAGCTACGCCATATGCAGCCGCCGCGGGAGTAGAACGCCCCCAGGTGCCTTGCATGCGACGGAACAGGCGCGCTTCCTCCATCCTCCAGATCAAGTCACCATCCTCGGCTCACTAAGGTGACTGTTTCGGCATGTTGGTAGGACATGAAAGAACTTTGTGCGCACAAGACGAGGACAGAGAAGAGGCTAAGACACACGAGCGCAGATGATCTGTGTCTTCGTCTTGTGCGCATAAAGTTCTTTCTCAACTCAAACTCACACGGCTTTCACTCGCACACACAGTTTACGGCGCGTGGCAATGATGTTATGCCACCTGGTCTTCATACGGAACATGACAGTGACGCCGACGGCGACGGCTGCAATGCGCCTGGAGTGTCCATATAATTGCGCAACAAAACA
The DNA here is from genome assembly GCF_013339745.2 of Dermacentor silvarum. Taxonomy (NCBI): domain Eukaryota; kingdom Metazoa; phylum Arthropoda; class Arachnida; order Ixodida; family Ixodidae; genus Dermacentor; species Dermacentor silvarum. The sequence goes on along the minus strand of NC_051164.1, from coordinate 67,578,157 downwards.
GCCAGCCACGACCATGCTGGAACGTACCAGCTGCGTTCGAGCGAGGCCGTGAGCCAGCAAAAGGCATGTAGTACTTCCGAAGTCTGTGAGAACTCACTTACACAGCTTCGTTGTCTTTCATGTAGGTCAAATTGGCATATAAATCTGCGATGTATTTTTCTAACTACCTTCATTAAAGCCAAGGTTTCTTAGTGAACCCTCCCATAGTGACCCACACTCTCCTGACCATTCTCTCGCTGATTAGGCGCGATCTTCACATGAGCACGTGTGCGCGTGCCAGCTTTCATTAGGCCATGAATGGAATAATGAAAGTGCAAAACGTCTTTCACTTCGTGCTTCTCCCAGTATATATCTGTCCTCTCTATTCTCCCTTCGACAAAGGTAAGGGTGAGCGCGCATCTCGTCCTTTAGCCCAGCCGTGGCTGCGCTGGCTGTTGTCCACGCGACTAAGCACATACGCGGGCCGCGCGCTCGAAGTTTCGGAGACGCGTTGACGCGAGAGGCAGCACGAAGCTTCGTTCGCTCCCCTATACCTGCGCTCTGCATCACACCAGCGTTGCGACCGCGAGGGCTCGCGGTGATTGAGTGAGCTCTGTTCAAAATTGCCTGTGCATGCGTGACACCATGTATGTTAATTTAATTAGCACGTGAATGTTTACTACAATTTATACAGCCGATAAAACAAGAAACTTCGTTCATATAGTTGTTTAATATTTTCTTATCTCTAAACAAGGCGACACTGCGACTTTTTTTTATTTATGGACTACTTTCATTGGTGTAGGACTCACTAGCCTTAACTTCTACAGTCATATAGTTTCGTTCAATATTCAAATAGAACAGCCGTGGTTGTTCAGTGGCTATCGTGTTGGGCTGCTGAGCACTAGGTCGCGGGATCGAATCCCGGCCGCGGCGGCCGCAATTCGATGGGGGCGAAATGCGAAAACACCCGTGTACTTAGATTTAGGTGCACGTTAAAGAACCCCAGGTGGTCCAAATTTCCGGAGTCCCCCACTACGGCGTGCCTCATAATCAGATCGTGGTTTTGGCACGTAAACGCCCATAATTGAATTTTTTAATATTCAAATAGCCCTAACATTTTGTTTCTAAGGCTAAGCTGAATGAGTTGCACTGCCACGACTTTCCGAACTTTTGCAATCTCAAATTTAAATCCTTTAAAAACTTTGAGATGTTCAAAGCTACGCAGTGACAAAATACGGATGTTTATTTTCATTTCCACAGCAACAAAACAAAGGACACTGAAATCAAGTGCACGAAGATGGCCGTCTTCCGCCTGACATGATTCCCCTAAGACGCCGCTGGCAGTCCAGTAAAGCATGGAAGGCAGCGTACTTGGCATCGTGAAACCCACGCTCACTGGAACGCGGCGCTAGCACGTGACCCGAGCCGCCCATGCGTAGCATGGCCTCCGTGACGCTCGAATAGCGGCCACTTGCGCTAGCAGCCAAGATGGCGCCACCAAGAAGCACCGACTCCGTCTCCGTAGGCAGTAGCACAGGCAATCCTGCGTTGATAAGGCTGCCATGTTACGCTGGTCGCCTTATTTCCGAAGTGGTGCTGACGGAGAAAGGGAAACAGAGAGAGCAAACACGGAGAGGAAAGGCAGACGAGCATGCGGTTTGTTGCCCTACACTGGGAGTAAGAAATAGAAAGAGGGAGAGAGGGAACACTGCGTGCACGCCGGAGGATGCACAAGGGTAAACGGTAACTCACGCCGGTACTCTTCGAGAGCTGCGCGAGTGCACGGAAAGCTTTTTGTGCCATTGTCCGAGCCGGTTTAAAGCTAAACAGAGAGAGAGAGAGAGACGTTCAACGTATATAGTAGGCAGGACAGATGCATATCAGGTGATCACAGGCTTTCTCCCACATTTAGCAGTCGCACGTCGGGCTATCAGACATTCCAATAGGGTAAAAGTAAGCGCTCATAACCGCCACTCGGAGCCATAAGCGATACAGCAATGTTGCTTCGAAGCGGGAGAGGCCAGATGGCACTTGTAACCATCGCCAGTGGTCCAGCTTACGCCTCCAATTCATTTGGTGAGGACCGACGTTGCCATTGAAATTCGACTGCTTGGCCACAAATAGAGAGTGAAAGATAGGAAATCTAGGAAGTCCGACCAGCCACATGTCCGGTTTCCTACATACCCTATACACTATGGATAAGGGGAAATAATCATGGAAAGGTGGAGACAGTGGCAGCTATTCCACGGGCACGTGTGCATAGCTAAACCCCTCCATAATGCTCACGCGCGCTGCCTAGGACAAGTAGCGCCAACCCGCTCTCCCCTTCTTTTCCGCCTCTCCTCCGACTTACGAAAGCGAAAGTGCCGCCATGATGTGAGTATTTGCAAGACCTCAGAATAGAAGACAATTGAGTTTTACAGCCTGAGTACCCTCGTACCTGAAGTCCCTATATCAGAAAAGTACCACCATCTACTCTTTCCTCCGCCGCCTCCTCTCCTAAAGCGCTTGCTTTTTTCTTTACTTTTTGCTTGCGAAAGCCAAGTCGACGGTGGCGCGCCTAGAAAGTCAACGTTGAAGCTTTCAGGCCGGGCGCGCGCCGCCGCCGCCGCCGGCGACTGCGGCTGCGCAGAGGACTTTCAACATGGCTCTTAGGCGGAAAAAAAGAAAATATAAAGAAGTGAAAAGCGCGCGCTATCATCGTCCAATCGGAGATACAGGAGAGAGAGAAGCGGCGTTTATCAAAGGATGGCGGTACTTTTCTTATATAGGGACTTTACTCGTACCACCAATAGAGTGCATCTCTCGGATGAGCCATGTGACAAGCGTATTCATGTAGTTAAACACGTTAGGGAGTTATATTTGTTTACGTCGCACAAATACACATTAATGAAAAAAGCTATGTAGCGCCTTGTAAATGCTTTACTACAAAAGATACAACCAAGAAATCTTTTCCTGACGAAAGGTCAGTGATTGAGAAGATAAGACATGTTTTCTTGTTATGGCTGCAGTAATTACATTACTGCACCAACAAGGGTAACAATCAATAGTGCTACACTGTTAGACATATGCGTTTCGAACCTAAATGAATGTGATATCAAGTCGGGAGTACTAATAGCAGATTTAAGTGACCATTTACCTGTGTTTTGTCTTATACCTAAAGACCCTGACAAACAAAACAATGACTGCAAACAGAGATTTAGCCGAATAATCAGGCAAAATACTCTAGAGCAATTCCGATGTCTTC
>NC_051164.1:67544740-67574831 GCF_013339745.2 Dermacentor silvarum | reverse complement strand
AAGAATGGATATGGCGCACTGTCTACAACAACCTTTCCATCAGGGCGTCTCGGTTTAGACTCATCATTGTAAAAAAAAAAGCAATCGCAAACCATGGCAATCGAAACAAGCGCGAATGAGACCACACCAAGCTAACCAAGCGCGAGCGAGAGCTGACACGAGCAGACGATAGTATACGGAACGCTGAGACAAGAAACGAGTACGCATCGAGCGGTCGGGCGGATCACCATAACACTAGTTTCCCGCGAGGACGTCACTGAAGGGGTCCCTCTCATTAGTTTGCCCCGTTCGCGGCTCGCGTCTTTCCTCGCTCGCTCTGCGTTTGCTTTTTAAACTTTCGCTGTGCTCGTTCTCTCGGTTACGCCGCCGACGACGCTCGCCGTTGGAATGGGCGCCATAAGAGCTACGCTCTAAATACGTAGGTGGACACCACTTAGGTAAAAGCGCACTAGAGGCGGCGTTTGAAACAGCGTGGTCATGACTTGCTTCTGGCTGTGCAAGTGCTTTCGGTAGTTAGCAAAAGCATACCCTTCGAGATCTGCATGATTTTGTTTGTTTCAAAAGTCTGCGCTGGGGCATGAATTTGGACACCACCTATTCTTTCAAAGCTCATACGTTCGTTGCTTAACGACCTGTCTGACGCAATTTACACTCGTCGAGCGTCTCTTACCGCTCCCAATCTTACCACAGGTGCTTTATGCGTACAATCCGTAGCAAAAGTTAACGAACCGCGGAATGTGACAAAGCGTTGCTTTTCCGAGGAGTGTTATGACGGTAGCCGGTAAAATCGTATCAACACTACGCTGATACGCTTAATTATATGCTATCAACACTACATTACTAACTTGCACTGCTGCAAGCTGCAAATCGTAATACGAGGCTACGTTACGAGGCTGTGGAGATATTCAGCTTTTTTTCTCAGGCGCCGTTGTTGTAAATTTTAGCAGCCGAATGTACTAGCAAGTAAGTGTGTGTTACTGTACCTTTAAAGTGGAAATAGAGTAGTATACGTACTCTGCACTAGACTATAGAAGAATAGCAATGTTTCAATGCGACACCTTTGTTTCGCTTCAGGATATTATGGTTGCCGGTGGCATGGAGAGCATGTCGAATATTCCGTTCTACTTGTCCCGAGGGGAGACCCCGTATGGAGGGATTAATTTACAGGTAAGTGACACATTCATCTCGTCCTAAATGGCACTGGGGAGCGGTTCTATGGATGGAAGCATTATGCGGTCCGCAGTCGAGAGAAGCAATAGACGTTTAGAGTGTTGGTGAAAAAAAAAGCAGGGAAGAGATTGATAGGACCCGATCCGTTACAGGCATCGGTAACTGTACAACATACAGGCAGGTTTTAATGACGAAAAAAAAAAGTTCAAAGAAGAGAGACAAAATGCTGTCCTTCGATAGGTGTATATTTTAATGCGTGATTACCTGAAGCAAAATAAGTGACTACTTGTCACTGCCCCGTTTTAGAGGAGATGACAATAAATCTCATCACCTTATCATCGCCGTTTCGCTAAATATCTTGCAATATCCAGCTGCCTTTCGGACCAATAGTCCCATCATGTTATCTCAAGTAGAGCCTGGTCTGTGGTATAGAGCGGGCTAGTAGTCATTTGTTTATTATTAGCGGTGAAATAAGAGAAGTTTAGTCACAGAAAAGGGCGTTTATCACAAAATAATAGCCAAGAACAAAATGGAATAAAAATGTAATAAAAGTATAAAATAATATAGTAACAATCCATAAGGAATCGGCATAGCAACACCACGGATCACGTTAGCGACGGACAAACAAAGGTTACAAGTGTACACGAACAACATAAGCGTGAATATGGTCGAGCGAATACATAGATACCTAAAAATGCACATTTCCTGCTGTTAGCTGGAAATTTATCAAGTGCCTGTGCAGGAGAAAATCTTGTAGAGTCTTGAGAGCTAACCTTTTTTGGGGCACGAGAAGGGGAAAAGCACTTTCTACACAGCGAAAGTGGATTACAATTGGCCACACTCTTTTTTAATGAGAGTATCAGAACATGCTTTGTGAAACACGTTTATCGCACTCGTGAGGAAACTGAAGGCCGAAATTTTCCTTTCGAAATTTCGCGGGCCAACCGCAGCTTCGGTGCGTCAGCGCTACTTCGCCGATTACCAAAGTATTTTCGCATGTTTGGACCGTTCCTGTGCGAAGAGAGTTTCCACAATTCTGTTGCATATTTAGTTTCTTTAGAGTGAAATGTAGTACCTTTTCTCTATCGGGTATTACGCGGCATTCCGCAGTACGGCCTTCCGATTCTGCAATAACGGTGTGCCTCATTATCTCGAAGGCAGTACTTTATGCGTACTGCACTCTCATCCTTTGGCAAGTGAAACGCTCTGCGCACGAGATTAAATGAAAAAAAGCAAAGTTTGTTCTCCCGAATTAGCTTGAAAGTGTAAAGGTGTGCATAGTCAGCAGTTCAGGGCAAAATAACATTCATTAGTGCCAGATCACCACGCAGTACATATTCGAGACAGCGCTCGCCGGAAGCAATGATGACGATGTGGCAACTGTCTGTTAGACATGACTTACAACGTTAATGCACCGAATGAGCAAAATAAACAAATTTTATGCTTGTCGATAGTGTGAAGCACGACTCATGAGACTGGTCTAAGCGTTACTTGAAAATGCTAATTCTGGGGTTTTACATGCCAAAACCGAGATATGATTATGAGGCACGCCGTAGAGAAAGCCAACGAGTGAATTTCGACCACCTTGAGTTCTTTAACGTGCACCCTGTCCCCCCCCCCCCCCCCCCCCCTCCATCGAAGCTGTCCGCACGGTAATGTTTATACAAGGCACAGAGTATCAAAAAAGAGCGTGCGCGCGTCTTTATGATGACGTCTCATCTCACAATTTTTCTACTTCACTTTCAATTTCAGGATGGCATCGTACACGATGGCATGACTGACGCCTATGACAAGATCCACATGGTGCGTCGCACACTTCTTTTTTTTTTTTTTTTGCCCTGTAACTTGCGAGACGGAGCTTGATAAAACTGTTTTCACTGCTTTGAATGAAAGCAGACGTAAGTCTGTCATCGCAGCGTCAGCGTTACCATTGTGACTGAATTTATATTATTAGAAAAACATCCGTAGTTTTTCTATGTGAGGTTTTCTTTTAATGAATTTACGAACAAATCCAGGGGACTTGCGCTGAGAAAACTGCCAAGAAGTACGAGCTGTCACGAGAAGAGCAAGACAATTTCGCAATGGAAAGCTACAAGAGAAGCGCAGCAGCTGCAAAGGTAATATCACCTATGCGCATTACTGATGAGACAGTAACACTATTAGTATCGATATAAGTGTAGATATGAGGCAATATCAAGAGTACGGCATCCTACCTATTTCAGCACGTTTTACTCGTAATATCCACGAGGCAGTAACAGTATTACGTTTTAATTATTTCAGTGCGTATTTTTGGTAATAGCTATAAGACATTATCAATATTACTGTGTCCTATTTGTCTCAGGATATTTAATTGCCCTTTTGTTTACTTTATGGAATCATACAAATAAGACAGAAAGCTCACTGGAAGATTGAGGCTTGAAGTGATGAGCAGTAGCCGAACAAGGAATGTCGCTGCAGCAACCTTTACACAAGAGGACTCCTTTTTGTCATGGCAAAAGTCATCTTGTTTAAACTTCATACCGCACACGTTTGCTCATATGATTCCGAAGCGTCATTTAAGAACAGTTGAATAGACGTCTAAGGATGAACCTTCCGCGTGACTTTTTTGTGAAGTTAAACATACCATTTTTTTAAATTGAGTCCGTGACTATAACTAAGCTTTTTTTTTCTTTCTCAGAACAGTATAGCTGCGAAGAAGCGCCATGTTTTATGAATATTTATCACACTTGCACGGTAAACTAAGCTGCCCGACTGTTACAAGTTCAACTAGTCCAAAACTCGTATGTACTGTCAACGTGCTGTGTTCTCGGTGCGAAAACTTGGAATAACATGTCCTGCTTTATTCAAATATTTTCAAGCATGAAACATTCACTAAAGCATCACTATAATACATTCATGTTCCAAACGGTTGTTCCTGTTCTGCATTTCATTCATTCTTGATTTTTTCCCATGGATCCAAATCTTGAAGAGTAGGCTAAGGATGCAGATGGACACTTTCAACTCCATTGGTGCTGTGCGGTTCATTAACAGTTATTTTGTTCGGTTGTGCATTTTACTTCAGCGACATGAATTCGCTTTCTGCACTAAGAATCAACTCGCACTACTTGATGAGATGCTACCTCTCTCCAAAAGATAACATTGACGCCACGTCATGTATTTTGAAGTATTTGCCCTCTGTGGAAACTTTACGTGGCCCTCAAATATGTTGACCTGTTTAGTCCTTCCTGACTGTGTTCAGCTGTATGGAATCTGTCTAGTGCAATGTTGTGTTGGTTTGCAGGAAGGCGTCCTTGCCAAGGAAATTGTGCCAGTGGCAATACCGGTAAAGCCTGGAAAGCCTGAGGTTGTGGTAACCGAGGACGAGGAATACAAACGAGCTGACTTTGATAAGTTTTCCAGCTTGCCAACTCCGTTCGTTGAAGAAGGCGGTGAGTTCCTGTCTTAGGTTTCTTTGACTGAAGATGAAGCCGCCAAGAAATTCTTTTGCTTACGTGACCTTGTCATACATAGTACCTCTGTTTTTCTTATCGTGCTGTTTTCCTTGAACTCGTGAATGTGCAGACTTGTATTTTTTTTTAATTAGTATATAGGGCTAGCACAGCAAGCCGACGACCGCGAACGAGTTATGAGCAAGGCTGTGTTCGGTTGGGCTTGCTGGCACATCGCTTATAAAAAAAAAAATGCTTAACAGATTAGCGCTAACTGTTGTTTGTCGCCCTTCGTGGCCCATCGTCACTCTTTTTGTTTTGCTATAAGCCCTTATGAGCCCTCGACTCCTCACTGCGGTCTGAGACCCAATTCGTACATTATCTAGATAACCCTACGTTGTGGGTGTCTTTGACGTCACTCGAGGAAACGTCATTGCCATGCCTTCGTAGTATCGTCATCACTATCGTCTTTGTCGTCGGGCCGTCGCGGCCGTGTCATCTCCAGCGCGAACTCAACTTTTCGCCGTTGTTGCGATCGCATAGTCGGCGTCATTGTGTCCTTGTTATCGTACGGTTAACTCCTCTATTAAATTATGTATTTGTTCATTTCGGGGTCTGAATCTAAGCGTGACGAGCGAAGGAGAGCACACGCGTGATCGGCCCGCCCTCTGTAGTCGGTGAAAACTTGAGAATGCAGTCGCAAATACAGGACTGACCAACTGAAAGACTACCCGCCACGGTAAACGAGTAGCTATGGTTCTGCGCTACTAAGCTCGAGGTCGCGGGTTTGAACTCCGACTCGGCGGTCGCATTTCGATGGGGGCCAAATGCAAGAACACTCGTGTGCTTATACAGGGTGTTTCAGCGAACACTTTCAAAAATTCTTAAAGGATTGCTTGTGGCAGTTAGCACAATTCTAGTTCATGAGCTGGTCTACTCGAAGAGGCGGACATTACTTGCGCAAGAAATTGAAATGCATAATCGAATAATTAACAAAAATCACTAATTAAGTTTTTAACTAATAATCTGATGGCCCATATTGCAATTTACAAATTGTAGCCGTGGAGTTCGCAAGGCGGATTCACTTGGAACAAATTCTCGGGATGACACCAGTTTAGAGATATTAATTCCGAAACTTTGCGGAGAAATGCACTGGCGTTCCAGTTAGTTTCTTAACGAAACGTCGCTTTAGGCATTGAAGCACAAAATTAACTGGAACGCCAATGCATTTCTCCGCAAAGTTCGGGAATTAATATCTCGAAACTGGTGTCATACCGAGAATACGTTCCAAGTGGATCCGCCTTGAGAACTCTACGGCTACAATTTGTAAATTGCAATATGGGCCATCAGGTTAAAAGTTAAGTTAAAAATTAAATAAAATTAAATAAGTTAAATTAATTAATAATAAATAATTAATTAATAAGTTAATTAAATAAATTAAAAAGTTAAATAAGTTAAGAACTTATTTAGTGATTTTTGTAATTATGCGATTATACATTTCAATTTCTTCTGCATGTAACGTCCGCCTCTTTGAGTAGACCAGCTCATTAACTAGAATTGGGTTATCTGCCACAGGTAATCTTCAATAAATTTTGAGTGTTCGCTGAAACACCCTATATATAGGCTTGCCTTAATGAACGCCAGATGGTAAGTCAATCTGGAGTCCCTAATTATACATATGCTGCGTGCCGCATAATCAGATCGTGATTTTGGCACGTAAAACGCCAGAATTAATTTTTTTTTCTACTGAATGAAGGTTTGTATAGCTGCGCCAGCCAATTACGTACGCTCATTTTACTTTAGAACATGGCGGGGGTGAATTGCTTTCGATATCGGCGACTTTCTGGAACTATTCTCAAGCGCGGAAGCACAGAGGGCAAGGGCAATGCGGTTTTTATTAGCGTAGCTTGTGCTGAATTCCTACGTTGCTACCAACGTTTATAGATACTCTTTATAGCATCTATAAAAGTTGTATCTATGAAGTATTTATAAACGTTTGTTATTACTGAGTGTAGCTCTAATTGCTGTTGCAGTTTCACTGCAACCGCAATAAAAAAAGACAAGGTTGATATATTTCGTTTACTACAGGGTTTCTGAATATTACTTGAGCGATTTTCGCAGCGGCTGCGTCACAGCTGCATTAACGTTATTCCCTTGCAGGTACTATCACAGCTGCGAATGCCAGCGGCCTGAATGATGGGGCTGCTGCTTGCGTCTTGATGACTCGCCAGGCAGCCGATCGGCTCGGAGTGAAGCCACTTGCAAGGATTGTCGGTCAGTTCAATCTCGCAAAAACTTCTTCATTATGGCTGCAAACGTTGTCGAACTTCTGGTAGTCCCACGGGTCCATCGCTCCTATTGCATTGCTGTAGTCTTGCTGTTCGTTTCAGTAGCGAGCGCCTTCATGGCGACGCGGTGGTACCGCGGCGGCTTGCTTATACGAAAGCAAAGCAGTCGCATTGTTGGCGTTCCCTTGTAGCTACTATAGTGGTCTTGACATGGGGGAAGTAAAACTCTTCAGAGCTGTGTCCAACTTAACATCTTGTAAAGCTTTTAGTACTACCCACCGTGGTAGCCCTCGGGTTATGGTGTTTCGTTGCCGGGCTGGAGGTCACGGTTTCGACACCGGCTGCGCCGGTGGCATTCCGATGTAGGGGTGAAATGCAAAAGCGCTCGTCCGACGTGCACTTGGTGCGCGTTAAGGAATCCCAGGTGGCCAAAGTTATTCCGGAGTCCCTCACTACCTCGTGCCTCATAATCAGATCGTGGTTTTGGCACGTAAAACCCCAGAATGTTATGCTGCAGTGTATGCTGCTCGTATGCTGTTCGTATACACTCGTTTTTCGAACACCCTGTGTGGCTGGCGCAGCATTGCCTCAGTTGCTTTTGCGCCAATAAACCCTATTTAACTAACTCTTCCGAACTATATGACTAATTTGTGAGTAAGACTTTTACAAAACTCTTAAACATAGCGACAATTTTGTGTAAGCACTTTATCTAACATTTCATATATAAAATGTGTGCCCGCTTTAAATGCAGTTTACAGATGCAGTTTGTAGAAATGCGGTATCTACTTTTGTTGCAGAGTATTACGGATTTGTGAGCATGGTGCTTTCTTTAACTTACCGTTTTCCTGCGATGTTTATTACGTACGAGGTACTAAGTCAGAATTCCCCCGCGCACAGTTGCTCTAATTTAGTTCTCGCTCCCTAATTCAATAAATCTCGTTCATATTGGTCCGGTTAGCGGTGGTCTCATGAGAGAATATTACGGTTTGCATGCATTTGAATAGGAAAATCGGAGTGGGCTTAGAACTAAAGCCTCGTGCTCTTCAAGTTCTTATAGAATCTTACCTGGGGTAGGCAGCTCTGATTGGTTTGTTGCTTTTTTTTTTCTTTAGGCTTTGGCGATGCTGCTGTGGAACCAGTGCACTTTTCGATTGCGACTGCATACGCAATCACAAAGGTGCGTCTCTGTTTTGCAGACGTGGGTTTGATGTGCTGAAGGATCACACGTTTGGAAAGCTTAAACTTAACTATAAGATATATCTATGTACACAAGCTAGCCAGCCTGACAGCTGTCTTGATATTTGGGGGTTGTTACTGTGGTTTTCCCAAGCTATAAATATTGCGCGTGGCTTTCGAAGCAGTCTTCACAATACTAAGAATTGCCACAGCACAATTAAATTAATGTTGCCTTGTTTGCGCAAATAGGTGCTAAAGTGCAACACTGACTCAAGACTGGTAAAATAAGCTTTTAAAACTTTATTATTATTCATTCGTCTGGCAAATGTTGACTATGCCTGGATAAACTGAAAACCAAACTTCTGATTCTTCAATTTCTCACCGAATTGCCAGCCCCGATAAGTTAGTGGGGCGCGACATGTTTCAACAGATTTTCTCGAATTTGAACCATTTTGACAAAACAAGTTTTTATTTCGGGGGGAATTTGCTAGGTTAAGTATTTTGTTTGCTTAGACTGCAGTACAATACTTTTTTTTTTTACCAACCAAGAGTTATCAAGGCTTGAGCACCCGCTGACAAACTCTATTGCATCACGGATAGTGGGTGTAGAAGCCTTGCGGTAGCGTCCTCATCGGTCTTTCATTCTTCGTCTCTTCTGGCCTGAGAATCCTCCTCTCACGGCAAGTTTTACTATGTCAGAACCGTAATGCAGCTTGCCTCAGTGTTCATATTTAGTTGCTAGTTAGACGCTCTGTAAGAAAGCGGGCGTCGTTTCGTTGGGACTGTGAAGATGGCTGGCCAGAATAATAAACTAACTTGACGATCACTCCACACGACTTTTCCGGCGTCTCCACTCTGAATCTTTCAAGTGTCAAGCCTGCCTGCAATCTTGACCGCGTTGTCCCTCCAGCGTTTTTAATCACGAGCTACTCGATGGTGCACTGATATTAGCATTTTTTGAGAGGTGGTGATAGACGGAGTTTTATGGCGCAAGAGCTGAAAGGCCATAGAGCGCCAAAGAAACTACGTTCTATTTCACTCTAGCGGTAGTTCTTTTTTCGTTGCAAGTGACAGTTCAATTGCTATTCAACTAATATGCTATATAGAGAATGAATAACCTCGAGTTGTTATCATGCGCAAGAATTATTGTCAAAATTTTTCTAGCAGCAAAAATCTATAAAATCATCCCCCTCCCGCTCTCTCCACTCTCTTGAAAAACAAAGAAAAAAAGGAATAGCGATGAAAGAACAAGTACGAATCTGTAGCGCTTTCTCTGCAGAAAGCTGCCCACGGCTAATACGTCGAACGCTTCACTTCTTTCAATAGACTACTCGTGGTTCTTATCCTATTTCGGACATTGAAATTATAAATTGTCGCACTTGTACTGCTGCATTGTTGCGGTACCACCGAGTCATTTACTTTTTTTTTTTTCGGCAGCCAAACCTCCAGGCAGCTTCCACTTATTTTATTTTGTGTAAAGCCTTCCTTTGCACGCTTCCTGCAGTTATATGAAAGAAATATCGTTGTCAATTGAGCTATGCTGTAAAAAGACGTTATGTGATGCAGTGTTAAACACTTTCTCACTTCTGAGTAAAACTATATGGTGCAAAATATAGCGAGACATTTTGTGACGGTGTGCGAACTTTCGCTTGTCGTAATGCACGTCGTTCGCGGTCTAATCGCACGCGGTCATTTTGGGTGGCCATATTGTTTTCCAATAGGTTTTGAAAGAGGCTGGCTTGAAAGCTGAAGATGTGTCCATGTTCGAAATCAACGAGCCCTTCAGTTCTGCCGTCCTGTGCAACATGAAACATCTTCAGCTGGACCACTCCAAAGTGAATATTCATGGAGGTTCAGTCAGCCTTGGACATCCAATTGGGTACGAGCGCGATTTTGTCCTTGCCGCCAACAACGCCCCATGTAGTAAAATTAACGACCCGTATTAACACCCCGTACTATTAAAAAAAAAGATTTTATGACATAGGTTCAAGTTTTGCTCTGATATGAGAACTTGTCAAGTCGCCTAGAAACAGCTTGTTTCACGACCTCTCCATCTCTGCTTTGTATAGACGTAAAAATAAAGTTGATTGAAATAGCGTGCTAGCCGGGCGAATATATTGGGGAGCGTTGAACTATGGAGCTTACTTGCTTGGTACTTTGTAACGTAGAATTTCTCGAAGTACAGTAACATTTATTTATGGCACAAACTTCCAATCATATATACTATACACGCGAAAGCGCAATGACGTAATGTTATTTGGTGTTTAGTGTGCTTTCTTCGGTGTCCAGAAAGAAAAAGGACCACTTAAAAGATAACGTCACAGAAACTTCATTGGGTGCTTCTAAGCAGGCTCTACGACTTTTTCAAATACAACTTATGCCTTAACCAACAACAAAGTTGTGCGAACTGTGAAATATTAGCTAGGCTATCGCACTCCCAAAACTACTTGGAGTCACTCAGGATAATAACGGACACGACGTTCTTGGTGTCATTTGACCAAGCTATGACGCTTTTTTCAGAAAACTGGGTACAAGTTACGTTAAACGTCCGGTATAGCAGGAAGAGCACGTACAGCCTCCCAATTCTTTAACGGTATCGTGACAGCGTAGACCGTCCTCCGGCTGGCATGTCAGTGCCTTATAATGGCGCAAAGCTTCACAATCAGCGAGGATAAGCGCATGCGCAGGAAATTCACCCTCAGCGCAAATGTCGTCCACCAAGCTCTTCCCACAAGCACGACGTCACCCCTGCAAGGGTTAACTCACTGGCAAGGTTGCCGGCCGAACGCAAAATAAGAACGTTAAAGAGTTATAAGGCTGTACGAGAACAGTGTTACAAATTTGCCTGTGTCTTTTTCTTTTTTCGGTCTGAGCACAATAGAATGTCTAACTTGATCATGTGGGTCAAATTAGCATATTCGTCTGGTAAGGACAATTTAAACAATGTCGCCGCGAGGAATATGACCTCCTTAAAACGCAGCGTCACCGAGAACGAATGTCGAGTTCACCGGGGGTAGCAAGTCGACGTGAAAATTTTTAGGTTCTTGTATGCTCCGAAAGTGGTGTCCCGGTACATTTGCCCAGCAGCTAGTGCTTCGCGTTCGCTGAATGAACCACTCTACAAGAACAGATTTACTTCGCAGTACGCGAATCTGACGTTGCCCTTTCATGACCTGTTTCCAGGGCGTCTGGTGCAAGGATTACAGGACGCTTAGCGCTGCATCTGAAGCCAGGACAGTACGGCCTTGCTGCCGCCTGCAACGGTGGCGGCGGCGGTTCTGCTATTCTCATCCAGAAGCTTTAAGTTTGCTACGATTGTATTCGTAGAGAAGCTTTTTAGCGCCATGAACTTCAATAGGCACTCTTATGTCTGGACGCCATTTGTTCTTATACTGACCAAGTCTAGTACATACCGTATATGTCGTCGATAAAGGTGTCAGGGGGTAATAAATTACATGTGCATGAATTTATATTCAGATATTTTTGTTGCAATAAACATTTTAGTCTGCTTCGTCGTCCGTCTTGCTCTGCTATAATAGTATTTCCGTAGAAGTACTGGTCTCGTGCAAAAAAGGTAAGGCGTGCAGACACGGACACAAGAGAAGTGGACAACACGAACGCCGACTATGAACTGAAGGAAGCACACAGGCGAGAAGATAGACACAAAACTCATCTGCGTATGCTCTGGAATGGTAGCACCACGTGTCAATCGGATACACGTGCCGGTCTACGTGAGAGATAACTGTTGAGGCATTTCATCTCTTCCTCATGTAAGGTAATCGAAGGCTGACTCACGCACGCACTTCCACCATTATTGATATGCCAAGCACCGACCATTAGAAGCGTATCTTCATTCCTAAGCCTGTACAATATCGCGCATTCATTTAACTCGGGCGTGCAGTTACAATCTTGGCAGACTTGGCAATGTAAGGAAAGATTGGAAGGCGATCCACCGGTTAACAACCTTTTATGTTCCATTAGCCTCCGATTGATACACCGCCCTGTTTGCCCTACGTAGAAATGGCACAGCTAAAGGGAACTTTATATACCACACCCATATGACAGTCAGTAAAATTATTGTTCTTGATGTGCTTCGCTGGACAAAGGTTTTTTTCTTGCCTTTCACCTGTTCCTTTTTCCTCTGCACGTCAGCGCATATCTTGCCTAGCTTATTGGTAGCAATGAAAACAACATTACCACCATATCTATTTGCAAACTTCTGCGCGATACTGAATGAATTTAATGAATATCCACGACTCTTTTCTTGTTATTACTGCTTTCTGTAATCACGTCGGTCCCCGCGAAATCGACTTCTTTAGGCGTTCAGCTACAAGTGGCCACTGCCACGCTAGGATAACCTGCTTCTAATAGGCGCCAAACCTGTGCATTAAAACTGGTAAGAGAATACTTAAGGTACGACATGGCAATTCCGTTTTTTACTACTTTGGAAAGCTTGGATTGAAAGTTAAACAATGACGTCGACGATCAAGGGGAGTACTGCCCACCCACGTGATTTTGTTCCAAGACCAAGGAAATGTCTAGAAATTGTATTACGCGTTTCTGAGGCAGTTTCTAAATTTTAATTAATCCTCCATTAAGTTTAAATTGCTCACTTACTGAGGTAGCAGCGCAATGAAATCCATCCCTACTGCAGCTGGTCTCGTGGCTTTGTAAATTACTGGGTGGTTACCTTTTTTTTTTTTGCCAGCTTTAACAGTAAAGCTGTTAAAGCTGGAGGAGAAACATCCGAAGTCCGCAGAAAACTCCGCGCCGTCGCCTAGCAACAACCACGCCACAGCTGCGCAATACCTGGCCCAACCTCGCCTAGCCGCGCATGCGCCGAAGCAGTAGCAACGCAGCAGCCGCCGCCAAGTCACGCCCACCGACGGGAACACTCCGCGCAGCCGCCGCGCCGAGCTACCGCAGCAGCTGGTAAACCGTTTCCCGCCACGCCTAAACTACCGAAAATAGCTGGTACGTGTCGCCTAGCAACCATCTACGTCATAACTGACGTAAACGCCCAGTGTGCATGTGCTTGGCCACGGAGTTGCCATAAAAGGGGCTGCGCCTAGTCGTGCCAACTGTCGCTAGATATCGAGCGGCTAGCCTCCAACGCGTTCGGTGTCGGCAAGCAGCAGCGTTCTTGGCACTGTGCCGGTGTTGAAGCAGTGGCACTGTGCCAACCTTGGTTAGCCTGCCTTCGTTTGTGGCATTCCAGGAACGCTGTCGCTCGTAGGCGCCGACGCGTCCAGCGCTAGTCACGCGAAATGTCGCGAAAGGGAAGGTACCTCCGAAAATTATCGCTCGAGAATACCTTCAGTACATGCGTAGTTAAGTTGAAAAAACACTTGAGGATCGACAGTTTCGCTGTGCCTAAGCTTTGCACAACCGAGTGCAAACTTGCCCGTCTTTTTTTTTTTTTTCCTTAGCGCCAACTGAATTGAGGAAATGGCGATTGCGTTCCACAATGATTGTAACGTTCCACATGACACCTCGGGCAGCTCACGAATACTTAACCATTCTAATGCCCCCTGTGCTCCTTCCCACACCTAACTGCTCCCCTGATATCAGTACGGCAAAGATTCCTGAACGAAGCTCCTGGTCTGAGGAGCAGCAGCCGACGACTGGGAGCTAAAAGCGCGGAGCCGACGGAGCTTGCAATGAAAGAGCCGCTAGCCATCACGTGCTTATTTTCGTCACCACTTTCGAGTGTGGACAATTATGTATAGCGGTTAAATGAACAATTATACTCTCGACTTCGTCGGCAGCAAAGATTAAAAATCTACTCAGACGAGCCACCACGCACCACGGTCGCTGCGCGCTGCCTGTCTGCCAGGTCACATGGCCTCGGATCACGTCTTCCGATCACACCAGTGGTTTAGTGTTAGGCATCGCTTCTCAGACGAGGCGCATTTTAACAGCGGAGCTTAAGCCGACCGTCAGTCAGTAACGCGCGAACAGAAAAGGTGAGTCGATCCTGGCGGTAGTGCAGAAAGGGTCCAAGGTTTAATTCTTTTTCCTCAGGACCTAGATAAAGTTCGTACTCTCTACTAAGCGCAATGGCACATACCCCTGTGAACTAGCGAAGATGTTTAAGCCTAGCCCAAATACGAGGCCAATACCTTGCTATAGCCAATTGATAGCTAATCGATAATTTATAGATAATAAATAAATTTCGGAAAGTGCTGGGTATGACTTGGTAGTGCTTAGCCTAGCCCAAATACGTGGCCAATACCTTGCGATAGCCAGCAGCATATGGATTCTCGTGAAGTGGGAACCACTTCCATCCGGCGCATGCGCTGAAAAGCTTACAAAATAATGTTTTTCATTCATTAATTTATTAATTCATTCATTCATTCATTCATTCATTGATGACAGATGTGAAGGCTACGGCTGCTTCGGCAGCCGCGGCAGCACCGCATTGACGGTAGAAAGCCGACCGGCGCCAACGCCTCCTACGTAGCACAAGCTCTGTGCACTTCGATCCATGACGTCATGCTACCTAGTCCGACTGCCATAGAATGTAATGGCGATGCTCCCGAGTATAAGCCGCGGTGATTTCAACGTCACCGCTTTCGTCACGCCGGGCTTGACAGCGGAAATTTCGGTCCAAGTAGCATGACGTCATAAAGCAGAGTGCGCAGGCCTGCTATCTAGGAGGCGTTGGTGGAGCTCGCACATGCGCGGTTGTAGGTCACGCATGCGCAGATGTTCTTCGCGGTATCGGATCGCGGAAGCGGATCGCGGTATGTTATAACAGGTGCTCTCCTGAGGCCTCCGTGTGGAGGTAATATTTTTATTTGCGGATGCTGTGCGCTTCCCAGCCAGCGCATAGCGAATGAGCTAATAAGGAAATTTACGTTGTAGGTACAGTGCGTACCTCTACACGAAGCCTGATCCCCAAGTCGCAGATACGTGGCGGCGCTGCAATCGCCGGCTGGAGCAGGTATTGGGAGCAGGTTCACATATCAGTGGCCCGTCCCTCCAGGCGACTTCAAGAAGGCACATTGTTTAGGGAACTCGTTCGTCATCTCAACATCGAACTAATACTTGATAGTCAACGCGCGTTCCGTTTGTGCGTCTATTCCTACGCGGTCGTGCGCTATCATGCTACAACTGGCAGAAAAATATGTTCTTGTCTGTGAATTTAACTGAAACCAATAAGTTGCGGAAACGAAATTGGATATATAAGCCGTAGGCTGGGCTATAACACATGGCACTCAAACGAGCGAGTGTTTTTCGTTTCCTGTAATTATATCATGCTTTTTGGCACGTAAGACCCCATAATCTTTCACCTATGACAAGAAGTTCGGGACATGAGGTAGAGAAGTTTTCCTACATCTATGGGGATTTAAGGTCTTGTTGAGGTAGAAAGAGAAATTTGTCCAAATCTAGGGGAAATTTGAGCTAGGACGTGGTGGAAAGAAAAACTCAGACATTAAAACCGCTGCGGTGATCACCGATACGGGGAACTGCTGACGGGACCAGGCGGTTTTATTTCAGTCACCTCAAGTTACCTGAGCGAAGTATTATTACCTTGCGAAGATTAACTACAGTGAAAATTACTAAAGAAAATTACCATGCGAAGTATAACTTATGAACGGACTGCTGCGCAGTGACAGCATCTGGCTAGGTAAAGGACAAGATGTGGATGTCCTGGGCTCGTTAACGGGACGCAGCTATTGCCGATTGTACCTTTAGCAGCGCTGTCAATTTATGTGCCATTTGAATTAAATAGACATATCTGTAACCGCGAAACAAAGGCATGCTGCAACACTAATCAAAGCAGCAAGGGCAAACCTGGGCGTAAGCGGACACGGATACCTAGCGCCGAGCCCAACAAAGCGGAAACAAGGCGGATTATGCACGCAACTTTAACCTGAATCACTCATAAGCGTTTCCAGATGGACTATCATTGTAGAGCCCCAGTGGTCGCGTGTTTTGGTGTGATTTGGCATGGAGGAAAAAAATAATCTGTGTGTTCCGATGCAGATGACTTGTAGGCGCGTAAGGATGATGGTTCCACGTCAATTCGTCACGACATGCAAGAAAAAAAAAATAATTGCACATATTTTACATCGGTATTGAGAAGTGGCACATTGTTTTGACATTGTTACGTTAGTTAGGTAAGTCCGGATACCGATCTTCCTGTAAAGCCATTGTAATTCGTTGGGCACCGACATCTTCAACGACGCTCATCGGCATGACGCTCTCTGGCCAGGTCTTGCGCTTGCACGGCAAAACACTACCACACCTTCCTTCAACTCGAATAAGTTTCCGTGTCAATCTTGGCACTAGCTTTGTTGTAGCTCAAACACATTGTGTGTGAAGAACAAAGTCGGGTGATTCCACGAGAGATCAACACGGGTCCAAAAATTCATATTTTAGATTTCATTCAATATTTCATATTTTGTGGGGATATCACTCGGTAGTACGAAAGTGAACTTGCATTCTTTGAGAAATGGATACTTTAGAAGAAAAAAATATCGAAATTCTTCAAGTTGCAGGCTCCATTTACATGCACCGGGCATTCTCGCAATTTCACAACAATGTCAAATACAAAATATTACCGCTACAAAGAATGCATTTTCTTGTGTAAAACGTATACGTAAAGAAGAGTGAGCAAGCATTGTTTGAGGCTTCTGTGCAAAACGGAAGTGTTCTAGAAAAAAAATTTTAATTTGCTACACTTTTCGAAATTTGCTATATTTATGAATTTTTATCTACTAAACTAATGAATTTAGCCTTTTTAAATTTGGTGGGCTATGAGACCTTAACCTGTTTAACGATTGTGCTGAATATTGTTGCTGTAGCACAAATTTCCATTTTTACAGTTTGCCTCAAATGTGAAGTTTCGACGAAAATGAACACTATTTAAAAATCAAAATAAAAAAAACCCATCGTTAATTTTTCTCAAAATTTCGTAAACAGCTGTCCACAGACACGGGAAAAAGAACATTAAAAACATCTTGCATTATTTTGTTTTTAATGACAGTATATGTGGTAGAAATGAGAGCTTCGCCGGGATGCAGCAAGGTGCTAAGAATGAGGGACATCGGGGTAAAAAGAACGTCCATTAGCCTCTGACTTGCCGAAACTTGGCCACGATTGTGACACAAGGGTAATTTTACCCTTATGTTCAATACTTATGCATAAAATACCGTTTAGTACAATACACATTTTCTTGAATGTGAGTAAATATACGTCAAGAGAGCAACCTTTACATGGCTCGTTTTATTTAGCAAGTGTGCGTAGCTTGCAGTGCAGATAATTGCAGATTTAACGGTGAACTCCCTGTGCATGTACACAAATAACGAAATGTACGGCAGGTAAAATTCTCGAAAACTTTCGTACTCGCCATGGCTCCGTCGGAAGCGTCATTACACAGTATACCTAAGACACGGTGATGGGGGGGGGGGGGGGGGGGGGGGGAGATGGTGTTGGTTAGGGCTTATTTAGCTGGCATATAGTGTGCCAGCGGTTGCTCTCTTCTACCGCCTCTTTAAAAAGGGGGTTGCGACACTTCCTCTCTCCGAAACTTATGTGTTTTGGGAAACATTACCTGTTCCGCACACTCTTAAGGATATTGGTCTACTGAGCGAAGCCTCAAGTACAGCGTTTCTGTTTGTATTGAAGTATTGGCAGGCACAGATGAACTGTTACGCGTTAACAGGGAGGGGGGGGGGGGGGGGTTTCGCGGAACTAGTTCTTACTCTATGAAACAGCGTATAGCTCCTGCGTGACGGATTCCTTAAACCACTCCTGGATAGTGAGGTGATATTCAAAGTGCTAAAACCACTGCTGGATGGTGAGGTGATATTCAAAGTGCTGAGCAGTCTTTATATAAGGGGTAATTCATTGGCACTCTTAATTTAATCTGCTGCATCATTGCCTGCAAGTCCAACATGTGGAGGTATCCACTGAAACTTGACAATGAAATGCCTATTGCTGAGCTCCTTAGCTAACATCAATGACTGTTGGCCCAACTTGCTGCCATACAATGCACGGGATAATTGTTGGAGCACCGCTGGCAAATCCGAAAGGATGATAGCGTGCTGTGAACGCGTCCTCAGTTTACGAAGTGTTGCAGTAATGGCGGCTCTTTCCACATTTTCAATAAGACCAACTGATCCAGAGGGCCAGATCACGCAGATCTAATGAAGCGAATCTAATAAAGCTTCCACTTAAGAGGAAGCTTTCGCTCGGGCCCAACTCAGATGCCGCCTATTGAAATACATGTAAAACGCAGAAATGATTTCCTGGTCCTACTGGGCCGATTTTATTTAAATTTGTTGCACATGAGAGAGAAAGGTAAATTCTAACGACTGTCGGACGCGATATGTCGATTTCTGGCCTGCATTATTTAACTGTAATATTCAGGAATTGGTAAGTTTGAAAAAAATAGAAGCACGAAGTTTACAAATTCGTAGCTCTGCACCTGTATAAAAGATATCACAGACCTGTGAACGGCATCTATTAGAGCATTCAAAGCAGACAAATTTGATATGCCAATTTATTTCTTACGTGAATTTGTTACATTGTTTACAAGGATTTTGCACAAGTTCTACACACAAAATAGTAGTCTATTTTAAAGCCATGTATCGCAATTTTGTACACTTAAGATTTTCTATTCGGTGGAGTTTACAAGATTGTGATATCCTGTTTCATTGCTGAGTTAGAGTTGTAAATTTGATAGTTTCGTTTTCTGAAGCTCTGCTATTTTGTCAATTTTATAAACAGTTGACGACTTAAATAAAAAAATCGCAACCAACAGCCACTAGAGTTTCACTTTTCTTTTAACTGAAACAAACTTCATCAAATGTGGTGCAGTGGTTGCAGAGAAAAGGGAATTCTCGTTTTACATGTATTTAGATAGGAGCACCCAAGCTAAAGCTTCCTCTTAAGGCGGCGGCCACACCGCCGGCAACTTTCAACGTATTCCGCTTTACCACCTGTTTGCCACCGCCTCCCACGGACCCACTCCCCATTCTTATACACTCTATCAACTCGTTCAAAAGAGACGATTTTTAGAAGAGCATCATCTGAAAGCACTAACAAAATCAAAATATGGGCGCGAATGATGGCCCAGTAGCACAATTTACGTCAGAAAGTTAGGCATTCGAGAACTGCGTGCTTGCAATCATAATACTAGTTTACCAAAACTGCCCTTGTGTCTCAATCATGGCCAAGTTTAGGCAAGTCAGAGGCTAATGGACGTTCCTTTTACCCCGATGTCCCTATTTCTTAGCACTTTGCTGCATCCCGGCGAAGCTCTCATTTCTACCACATATATTGTCATTAAAAACAAAATAATGCAAGATGTTTTAATGTTCTTTTTCCAGTGTCTGTGGACAGCTGTTTACGAAAGTTTGAGAAAAATTAACCATGGGGTTTTCTTTATTTTGATTTTTAAATAGTGTGCATTTTCGTCAAAACTTCACATTTGAGGCAAACTGTAAAAATGGAAATTTGTGCTACAGCAACAATATTCAGCAAAATCGTTAAATAGGTTAAGGTCTCATAGCCCACCAAATTTCAAAAGGCTACATTTATTAGTTTAGTAGATAAAAATTCGTAAATATAGCAAATTTCGAAAAGTGTAGCAAATTAATAATTTTTTCTAAAACACTTTCGTTTTGCACAGAAGCCTCAAACAACGCTTGCTGACTCTTCTTTACGTATGCGTTTTACACAAGAAAATGCATTCTTTGTAGCCGTAATATTTTGTATTTGACATTGTTGGGAATTTGCGAGAATGCCCGGTGCATGTAAATGGAGCCTGCAACTTGAAGAATTTTGATATTTTTTTCTTCTAAAGTATCCATTTCTCAAATAATGCAAGTTCACTTTCGTACTACCGAGTGATATGCCCACAAAATGTAAAATATTGAATGAAATCTAAAATATGAATTTTTGGATCCGTGTTGATCTCTCGTGGAATCACCCAGTAGAAATGTACTGACGTCTTCTTGTGTGATTATGGACATCAAGCAGAAGGCTGTGTTGTTAACATAACTTGCACTGCACAATCACTACAGCTTGAATCCAATGAATTTATTGTGTAAGTTATTAAAATGACCTCAGAAATAAATTAAGACTATAAAACTTGCAGTCTCACTGCATAACAAAAAAAATTATGCGTGGCTCTGCTGTCGCGAACACCAGAGACCAGCGGAGCTGGGGAAAGCCTAGTAAAGTAGTGACAAACTACACACTTAGTCTAACTTTTGCTGGGCTTCCCCCATCCCCACTGGCCTCTGGTGTTTGCGATAGCAGAGCCACGCATAATTTTTTTACATGCCAGTGCAGATTGAGAATGCTAAGATTAGCAATCTCTCGCTCCAGTCTTTCGGAAGCGACGAGTGTCCAGTTCTCTGGTAGAAACCTGCCGAGCCGCCGCCAGAGACATAGGCTGCAGTCACGGACACCGGGCGCGTTAGGGTTCGGTGCGAACGCGGGGAAACGCGGTCGGCGTCGGCAGCAGCTCTACGCGTCCCACTACCACCTGCCTCACTCCTCCTCTCCACCTCGCATACGCTATGCTGCGCGATGCTATTTTTATGGTCTGCTTTCACTCTCTCTCAGCTCTCTCTCTCTCTCAGCTCGGCGAAGCTGCGGACGACGGCATGATCATTATAGCAAGGCTCTAACAGCTCCGCTGTAAAATATATTTACAGGAGCCACGTTGACAAACTGAATAACATTATCCTACAAAAAAGTCGCATTTTCGCCCGAAAGACGCAGCGTCGATTGCGATAGCAAATTATTATACGAAGTAAGAATAGTACTTTTATCGGCCGTAGAATATTATAAGCATTCGCTTTCTAACTAAATAACAAGCATGGTGGCACGCGCGCACAGGCAAACATGAACACATCACAGTCGATGACCACGGATACTCGATGTCGAAACGCTGGCGTGAGAAAGCGCGGTGGCAGCAGCGAGCGAAGTGACCTTCGTGCGGCCTCTCTCTTCAACACAATGTGAGCGTCAATAACCCGCGAAAGCACAGTGCACACGAAGCTCTCTGCACAGTGCACACTCTCCATTGCAGATCGCTTTCAAGATAGGGCCGCGCTCAGCTGCGCCATATGCAGCCGCCGCGGGAGTAGAACGCCCCCAGGTGCCTTGCGTGCGACGGAACAGGCACGCTTCCTCCATCCTGCAGATCAAGCCACCATCCTCGGCTCACTAAGGTAGTGTTCGGGCATGTTGGTAAGACATGAAAGAACTTTGTGCGCACAAGACGAGGACAGAGAAGAGGCTAAGACAGACAACCGCAGACGATCTCTGTCTTCGACTTGTGCGCATAAAGTTCTTTCTCGGCTCACCCTCACACGGCTTTCACTCGCACACACAGCTTACGGCGCGTGGCAGTGATGTTATCCCACCTGGTCTTTATACAGAACATGACAGCGACGCCGACGGCGACGGCTGAAATGCGCCTGGAGTGTCCATATAATTGCGCAACAAAACAGCCAGTCATGACCATGCTGGAACGTAGCTGCTGCGTTCGAGCGAGGCCGTGAGCCAGCAAAAGGCCCGCAGTACTTCCGCAGTCTGTCAGAACTCACACAGCTTCGTTGTCTTTCATGTAGGTGAAATTGGCATATGAATCTGCGATGGATTTTTCTTACTACCTTCAATAAATCCAAGGTTTCTCAGTGAAACCTCCCACACTCTCCTGACCATTCTCTTGCTGATTAGGCGCGAACTTCACATGAGCACGTGTGCGCGTGCCAGTTTTCATTAGGCCACGGATGGAATAAAGAAAATGCAAAACGTCTTTCACTTCGTGCTTCTCCCAGTATATATCTGTCCTCTCCATTCTCCCTTCGACAAAGGTAAGGGTGAGCGCGCGTCTCGCCCTTTAGCCCTGCCGTGGCTGCGCTGGCTGTTGTCCACGTGGCTAAGCACATACGCGGGCCGCGCGTTCTAAGTTTCAGAGGCGCGTTGACGCGAGAGGCAGCACGAATCTTCGTTCGCTCCCCTCTACCTGCGCTCTACCAGCGTTGCGACAGCGAGGGCTCGCGGTGATTCAGCGAGCTCTGTTCATTATTGTCTTTGCGTGCGTGACACCATGTTGGTTAATTTAATTAGCACGTGAATATTTACTACAATTTACACAGCCGATAAAACTATGAAACTTAGTTCATATAGTTTAATATTTTCTTAACTCTGAACAAGGCGAGATTGCGACATTTTTTTATTCATTGACTACTTTCAATGGTGTAGGACCTATACCTACCTTATCGTCTACAGTCATATAGTTTCGTTCAATATTCAAATAGCCCTAACATTTTGTTTCTAAGGCTAAGCTGAATGAGTTGCACTGCCACGTCTTTCCGAACTTTTGCAATCTCAAATTTAAATATTTTAACATGTTTGAGATGTTCAAAGCTACGCAGTGACAAAATACCGATGTTTATTTTCATTTCCACAGCAACAGAACAAAGGACACGTACTGAAATCAAGTGCACGAAGATGGCGATCTTCCGCCTGACATGATTCCCCTAAGACGCCGCTGGCAGTCCAGTAGAGCATGGAAGGCAGCGTACTTGGCATCGTGGAACTCACGCTCACTGGAACGCGGCGCTAGCACGTGACCCGAGCCGCCCATGCGTAGCATGGCCTCCGTGACGCTCGAATAGCGGCCACTTGCGCTAGCAGCCAAGATGGCGCCACCAAGAAGCACCGACTCCGTCTCCGTAGGCAGTAGCACAGGCAATCCTGCGTTGATAAGGCTGCCATGTTACGCTGGTCGCCTTATTTCCGAAGTGGTGCTGACGAAGAAAGGGAAACAGAGAGAGCAAACACGGAGAGGAAAGGCAGACGAGCATGCGGTTTGTTACCCTACACTGGGAGTAAGAAAATAGAAAGAGGGAGAGAGGGAACACTGCGTGCACGCGGGAGGATGCACAAGGGGACTATAAACGGTAACTGACGCCGGTACTCTTCGAGAGCTGCGCGAGTGCACGGAAAGCTTTTTGTGCCATTGTCCGAGCCGGTTTAAAGCTAAACCGAGAGAGAGAGAGAGAGAGACGTTCAACGTATATAGTAGGCAGGACAGATGCATATCAGGTGATCACAGGCTTTCTCCCACATTTAGCAGTCGCACGTCGGGCTATCGGACATTTCAATAGGGTAAAAGTAAACGCTCATAACCGCCACTCCGAGCCATAAGCGATACAGCAATGTTGCTTCGAAGCGGGAGAGGCCAGATGGCACTTGTAACCATCGCCAGTGGTCCAGCTTACGCCTCCAATTCATTTGGTGAGGACCGACGTTGCCATTGAAATTCGACTGCTTGGCCACAAATAGAGAGTGAAAGATAGGAAATCTAGGAAGTCCGACCAGCCACATGTCCGCTTTCCTACATACCCTATACACTATGGATAAGGGGAAATAATCATGGAAAGGTGGAGACAGCGGCAGCTATTCCACGGGCGCGTGTGCATAGCTAAACCCCTCCATAATGCTCACGCGCGCTGCCTAGGACAAGTAGCGCCAACCCGCTCTCCCCTTCTTTTCCGCCTCTCCTCCGACTTACGAAAGCGAAAGTGCCGCCATGATGTTTCTGCAGGCCTTTCCGCCGCACTGTCACAAAAGAGCGCATAATCTAAGCGCGCGCCGCGCATCACTCAAGCCAGCAAGGAAACAAGACGGCCCGCTGCAGCTTCGACAGAGGGTGAGAGCGCGTACGCCCATAGGCGGAAGGTTTTCAATATATATATATATATTCAACAAAAATTACACTGGACACTTCGTGTGCCCTCGAAAGATTGTTCACTTAAGTGACGAGCTTATATGCGAATTTGCAAGACCTCAGAATAGGTGACAATTGAGTTTTACAGCCTGAGTCCCCTCGTACCACCAATGGAGTGCCATCTCTCGGATGAGCCATGTGACAAGCGTATTCATGCAGTTAAACACGTTATGGAGTTATATTTGTTCACGTCGCACAAATGCGCATTAATGAAAAAAGTCATGTAACGCCTCGTAAATGCTTTAATACAAAAGATGCAATCAAGAAATCTTTTCCTGACGAAAGGTCAGTTATTGAGAAGATAAGACATAACATATATAAAGATTAAACGATACATAACAATTTCGGAACACAACTTATGCCTACAATTATTAGCATAAGTATAATGTGATTCCAAAACGCAATAGTCTCATTACTTGTCAAAGCATGCCTTATGCCGCTGGTTTCGTTTATTTTCCGGGGGCAGAACAAAGGATTAAAGAGTAAAAATTATCAGGTGCCCAAATAAATAAACATTTTAACAAATAAATAAATAAGACAACGATATCTCAAAAGCGCGAAAGGACTCGATAGCAAACATAGGAACAACGTGGATTGTGTTATTGACAGGAAAATGCAGCATACGACGAATAAAAATTAATAAGTAAAATGCACAGCATAGTCTGGGGAGTTTTACAAATTGCGCCACCACGCGTCTTTCTTTCCTTACCCAAATGGCCTCACTCTGCTTGCGCTGTTATGGACTCCATTTTCGTTCTTTTGTATAACTTTTTGCGTTGTTTTCTAAGCCAGGTGGTTTGCTTTGACATGTAAGTTGGTGCCTTTCCCTCTGCTATTAAAGACATCAGTTCGTTGTCTAATGCGATGATTGCACTATCCTTGAAAAAGTGTTCGTTCGGGCATTTGATCTGGAAATGAAGTCGTCGGCAATCTTATTCAAATTGATTTTGCGGGAGAGTTCTTTGAGGGCGTGCAAAATTACCAGATGGTTCAAACGGGCTTGTCCAGTCGTCAACCGCAAGTACATTTTCAGTCGCCGAAGGCAAGAAAGTGACCTTTCGGATGTGGCCGACGAGATCGGCATGGCCAACGAGATCGGCATGGCCAACGGAATTTTTTTTTTAGCTTGGCAATTTCCGGCAAAGGGTTTCGCAGGCGTTCGAGCTTGCCCCCCGTAAACATGTGCACGACGTCCCTAAATGTGTGCAATGATGCCGACCTTTGCTGGCTTAAAATGTCAATCAGCATATCTCTGTGCAAAATCAGGCGTTCTGGTTCAAGGTCGTCACCGTAGTACGCTATCACCGTAGAATTTCCCTATGGCAAGCTGCTCAATGAGGGACTTATGCTGCCACATGTCAGGTGGATGCCTGTTGTTTAACGAAGACAGCACTGTGTCAAGTACTTCATAGAACCTGTGGCGTTACATGTCACTTGCTGATAAAAACACGTGAGCTGAGGAACCTTCTTGATAGCGGCGTGGAGTCTTCTTTTGCCTAGCAGCTATACTCCGTTTCATACATCAGGTGGAACGCTGTGGAAGCTACGTAAGAAGTACGGTCATTAAAATGTATCACTCCGCGCGTACCGTCTATGCTTCGCTGCGCGCCAGCGGCGTTTGCTCGCGCGAGCTTGCACGTGAGGCTGCCGCGACGGGCTGCAAATAAAAAAAAATGTGGTTGATCCCTCTTATATAGGAATCGGTATAGAACACGAAAGTGAAACGTGTCTTCACAGAAGTAGTGTAATGTTTATTGCACATTGATATATAATGTCTATTGGTGTTTTGTGGCTAAAGCGCCCTTAGGCGTTGATGCACCCACGCTGACGCCTGGTGGCACGTCTCCTCCATCACGACTACCAACGTCGATGACCATGAGCAACCGTCGTGCATATGGAAGCTGCACTACGCTGCACACGCTAGCACAACGCGAAAGACGAAGCACGTAACTGACACACTAATACAACGCGCAAGACAAAGCACGTAACTGAATCGTCACCGAGTCAAATCAGCGCGTACAGCGCGTCGTAATTGCAGCCTCCGCGATCAACTTCAGAAACATTTTCAGAGCTAATTGCGGAGGCCACGCTCCGCTGGGCTGAGTACGGTGAACGCCACCTAGTAGTGCTTCTGCGAGAACGCGTTGGTAGTGCTTCTTGATGCCAGCGTCCCTTCGAATGCTGGCATCGAGGCGTCGTAGTGCTGAGACCACCGAAGCGTTCACTGTCGGTGCGCGTTAGTGTCATAATGCAGTACTTCTCTTTTCTGCTCGTAGGCGGCGGCACCGCCCCGAGCAAGAGCGCGGGTACACGGAGGAGTGTTAGATATATAAGGCGCGTCTGTGTAGCTCTCTGCAAATGCGTTTGTGGCGCAATGGGTTAAACGCTCGGCGATCTATCGTCGCGGACCGAGAGGTCGTGGGTTCGATTTCCAAATTTTGCATGTTTGTGGAACTTTTTCTTCTGGTTTCTTTCTTTGTATTATGTTCGTGTATGTTTGTGTGACGTATTTCCGTGACGGAAATACGTCAGTGAAGTCTTGGTGGACCCCGGCATAAAACACTTTCGTGTTAAAAACACGGAAAAGCAAATTGATCTAAAACAACGTGTTAGCAGCCCTATGAGTACATGGTTTGTTTGTTTCTAAGGGTAAATTCATTTTGCCGTTCAGAACTGAGCTTATATGTAAAGAACATTATTAGAAAAAAAATTTGTCGCAGTTTCACCCGAAAGGAGAAGCACCAGTTGCGATAGCAAATTAGTAGCGAGCTATACGGAGTAAGGATAGTAGTTTTATCAGCTGTATAAACTTGGACATGCAGCAGCACCAGCAACGCGCAGAACTGTTGTCGACGCCGTCGGCGCTTTGCCCGCGTTCGCACAGACCGCGCGCGGTGCCCCAGTGCCGAAGCTAAACGTCGCCGCCCCTCCCTCCCTCCCGTTTCCCCACAGCCTTTCTAGCGACAAAAAAAAAATGTCACAGTTTCGCCCTAAGGGCGAAGCAATGAATGCGATGGCAACGCAGCAATGTCATACGAAGTAAGGTGAGCGGCTTTGGTAGCAATATGAATTGTAGTAAACATGAGCTGATAAGCAAGCAGCTGTGCTGCGGCGTAAGTAGACCGACATGAAGAGAGACTCGATGACCATGAGAAGGCGCGTGTGAAAAGGTAGTGTTGGTGAGAAACGCTACCCGTGGGCAGCGCGTGCGAAGGGACACACCTGTAGCGCTGCACTGCTGATCCGGGCAGCATTGCATGTGTAGCGTGCGTTGGAAAATGTGGCCCGACTATTACTAACTGAATGAACAAGCGTGGTGTGAGCGTGCACAAGCAAACATGAAGAGATCACACTGAATGACTGGAGACGACTGCCAAAACGCTGGCAGCAAGCGCATACGCCGCAGCGGGCGAAGGTACGTGTGGTCTATCGCTGCAACGGAAACTGAGCGGCGAATTCACAGCGCCTACAAAGGTCGGAGCCGTGTGGAGATAAGAGACGGTGCGGGCGAGCGACGAGCGCGCTTGTTGGCAGAGTAGAAATGCGCCCCCCCCCCCCCCCCCGCTCCCTCCGGCGCTGGCTTCCCGCTTCCTTGCTTGCGCGTGGGAGATTGAGTAGAAAGTTCCCCTTGCGCCCGGTTGCAAGATAGGCCTTTGGTGCCGGAGCACAGCGTCGCCCCGCCTCCCTTCCTCCCTCCCTCCCTCCCATACCCCACGGCCTTTCAAAGCGAGACGGTCGCGTTTGCTTTCCGCCGTGCGTTCGCACTCCCTGATAGCGCGCGTCCCCGCACGCTTCCGCTCGGGCATACGGCGCGCGGCGAAGATTTTATCTATACGGAACCTCACGGCGACGGCGACGGCAGAAATTCGGTTGAAGTGTCCATATAATTGCTATCGCAATAAAAGTTGCGCTTGCTCTCTATATATGGAAAGGAGGAAAGAGACGCTTAATTCTGCAGCCCTTCAGGGAGCACGGCGCAGAACGCGCGTTTGCTCTCCGACGTGCGTTCGCTCCCCGTGAAAGCGCGCGTCCCTCGCGCCCTTTCACTCGCACATACAGCGTCCGGAGCGCGGCGACGATTTCATCGCCGTTCACGTCATACGGAACCTCACGGCGATGGCGACGCCGACAGCAGAAATCTGCTTTGGAGTTTCCATATAATTGCTATCGCAATAAAAATTGGTCAACAACACCGAACTATTTCAAAGTGCGAACGCAGCCACTGCAAAAGAGCTTAACCTCGCACTCGGCCGCCCAACGCTTGAAACGGCGAAGCTGGGCAATCGTAGCCCAGCATTTTCCGGAAGTGCGCGCGAACTTTTCATCTTATTACTCATGATGATGATAATCTCTTTTCGCACGTCTCGGACTTACTGCCGTCACTGCGCGTTGCATAGCGCAGCTTGCAACAGCTTCGCTGTTAAAGGTATCTCTAGCTTGCACAGCGTTGCACCTGATGTATGAAACAGAGAATGTAACACACGGGTCGTCAACTCCTACTTTTCCTGCCTCTGCCTTACCGCGGTCGCTGGATAACAAAAAAGGTGCGGCCTGCCACGTCGGGCGCGCTTCAATGGGAGCGAACGTGACAGCCGTAATTGCATTCATTGTCAACCGCTTGGCTGGGCCGAACGGCGCTAGCCATCGGCGATGGAACTCGTCGGCTTCCACGCAAGACGGCGTTCCAAGCGCGTTCCTGGCGCATTTGTAGAGTGTACTAGATTGCCCATTCTAGTACACTCTAGCATTTGCTTGTCGATGCCAGACAACAGCCCCCGACGTGTGGCGCCGTGGCGGATCACACCGTTTTCGATGCACGCGGACCTTTTTTTGTAGCGAAAGCTACATTGGCCGCATTCTCGCCGTTTCGCTGTGGCCGGTGGCCGCACCGCGAGCTGAGCCGTTGCATAGCAACCACCGCCGCTGGCAGCGTTTATTTCTTTATGGTCTGACCACCCCGCGGCGTCTTACCGGCGTCTGACTCGCGTCCTTCACTCGGCGAACTGCTTCTCTGGAGAGGGTCCAGGATGCCAAGCGCGCGAAGCTAGCGTCGGAGAGGAATAGCTAGCCATTCCGCTCGCAAACTACGTGGAGTGATGAAGTTAGGAAATTCGCAGGCGCGAGTTGGAATCGGCTAGCGCAAGACAGGGGTAATTGGAGATCGCAGGGAGAGGCCTTCGTCCTGCAGTGGACACAAATATAGGCTGATGATGATGATGAATTTATACCTGGCTTATATCGATGAGTGTATGCCTAAGTATAATAATTACAGCTGGATCAAAGGCTAACCAAGTGAAAGCAAGACTTAACCAGGCTGAACCAAGCTTTCGCTTTGCATATCCATGGTTAGCTGAGCTAAGCAGCAGCCAATTTTATAATATTTCATCCCCTGAATACGAAATCATAGTTTAATTAACATGACAGAAGTCACCGCTAGTTGCTTTAATTTAGCAAAAACAAGCCGCAGCATCTGCGGAAGACGCCGCGGGTCTTTTGACGGGCTCTGATTACGGAGACGATCATGACGTCATCTTAGGTATCTGCGAAGAGCTTGATTCGAATAGAGCGCGCACGTGACCCCTCTATTGACGTCATCCTCGCGCCCGCTCTTTCATCGCTACGCTCGGCGCGCGGAGGGGGTGGAGCTTCAACGCAAATTTAAACCGCGATCGCGGCGCTGATATTGCGCATAATCGAGAAAATACCTGCAGGAGTTGAATTATACTGTGTCAACCTTCCAAACCCCTGTAAATCTTCTAATTCTAAAAGATCTTCAGTTTCCCTCTAATGCTTTCGCATTCCCGCACGGAAGCAGCCTTAGTGTTTCTGCCAAAGTTTATTAAAATTTCTACTAGCGACTGACCGTACCTGTTCCCACATACATGCGACAGAGGAATCGCAATAAAAGGCATACGACCGGAGTAGAACTGTATTTCATGGTATGTTTACTTTTTGCAGAATACTGAGACTCACTGAAGCTTCGAAAGCATTTTGCGTAAGTAACCAGAACAACTACGGCGGTTATTCAAAGTGGTATCATCGTGCCACTACCATTGCGATTGCCTCAAACAGCAGTTGCGGTTTGCGACTTTTTTACTAAATGTAACCATTGTATTGAACGCCTAATCACAGAAAAAAGTTGTCGCAGTTTCACCTGAAAGGTGAAGCATCAATTGCGATAGCAAACTTGAAGAGAGCTATACGGAGTAATGATAGCAGCTTTATCAGCTGTATAAACTTGGACATGCAGCAGCACCGGCAAC
>NC_051164.1:67519477-67544640 GCF_013339745.2 Dermacentor silvarum | reverse complement strand
T
Organism: Dermacentor silvarum; assembly: GCF_013339745.2. Taxonomy (NCBI): domain Eukaryota; kingdom Metazoa; phylum Arthropoda; class Arachnida; order Ixodida; family Ixodidae; genus Dermacentor; species Dermacentor silvarum. The sequence goes on along the minus strand of NC_051164.1, from coordinate 67,544,639 downwards.
GGTTGAAGGGTGCAACAGAATGACCTGGTCAAGGAAGGCGGGGCTTAGGCGTACTAATTAGGCGAGGTCTGAAGTGGCGAAGGGTAAACGAGACATGTAAAGAGCATTTATGGATTAGTGGTACATGGCAAGGTAAAAAGACGTGGCTGGCAGTAGCTTACCTGTGGACAGGTAGTGATAGCAGGGAAAAAAATAAGGAATTGGTCGATTGCATTAGAACTCATATTAATGAGTTCAGTAACTCGGGCCAGGTGATATTAGTGGGAGATATGAACGCGCACATGGACGATTTAGACGGATATACTGATTACAACGGCTCTCTAGTGCTGGATTTGTGTGATGAACAGAACCTTATAGTAGTTAACAGGGAGAATAAGTGTCATGGACAGGTAACGTGGCAATGCGGAAACAGGCAGTCATGTATCGACTACGCCTTAGTCTCAGAAATGGTCTACGAACAACTGGACCAAATGATAATAGACGAAAATGGAAAAAATAGCCTGGGAAGCGATCATAGACGTTTAGCATTAAAGTTTGGGAGAGATACCAGCGCAGAACATGAACCAATAGCCTCAGAGTTTTTAAAAATGAATGACGAGCAAATAACAGAGATCGCAAACAACATAGAGAAGAAAATTGAGGCTTTTCCTACAGCAGTCTGGGAATATAAGGAACTGGTGGAGGTTATGCAGCATGAAATAAGGCGGACACGGCAATACAATTGTTGGATTGGAAAGAGGAAACCACGTAAGTGGTGGAACAAGGAAATTAAACAAGCTATAGAAGAGCGTAAAGAGGCATCTAGGGTTCATCGAGAAGCCAAAAAGTTGGGATTACAAGAAGAAGAGGTGCTCCTTAGATGGAATACATACCGAGAAAAGAAAAGGGTTGCGAGTGAGCTCGTGCAAGAGAAAATTAAATGCGCAAGTGAACGTTGGGTGCATAACATTCACAAAAGAGACAAAGGCGCCCCAAAAAGATTCTGGAACCATATAAAAGCACTCGGAGCTCCAACTAGAAACTCGCAAACGGCTATAAGGGATGAAGACGGTAACATCTATGAAGGCGATGATGCGCTGCGGTACATCACAGACGTTATCAGGCATAACTTCGGTACGAGAAAAAGCGTAGTTCAGACAACAGATCCAGCAACAACAGAGAGGCCTGAGAGATCAAAATTCAGCATAGAAAGCTTTTATTGGAAAAAGGCAGCAGAAAATGTCCCTAACAACACGGCAGCAGGACCCGATGAAATCCCAATACAGCTAATCAAAACCTCGGTCCAAAAAGCAAGGCACTGCTGACTAATGCCATAGAGCAAGTGATTAGAACAAAGAATATTCCCGTTGGATGGCGTGAAAGCAAGATGAATCTTATCTACAAAGGCAAAGGAGATAAGGATAAGACGAGCTCGTACAGGCCAGTTACAGTAACGTCGGTGATATATAGAATGACAATGCAAGCCATAAAATTAGAACTGTCGAAGTGGGTGGAGGAAAACGGTGTATTGGGGGAACTACAGAATGGGTTCAGGCCAGGCAGACGCTTAGAAGACAATATGTTTGTACTAACTCAGTGCATAGAGATTTCAGTAGCTCAGAAAAGACCTTTATGGATAGCATTTCTAGATATTAAAGGAGCTTATGACAACGTAGACAGGGAATTGTTGTGGGATATTCTTCAATACGAAGGCATAGATGACGATTTCGTGGAGCTGCTGAGGGAGATATATCGAGACAACCAAGTACAAGTGGCATGGGAAGGCCGAAAAGGAAATGAAATGGTGGGAATTCACCAAGGATTGAAGCAAGGATGCCCTCTGTCACCATTGTTGTTCACGCTTTACGTCAAGGGCATAGAAAGACGACTGGAAAACAGCGAATTAGGTTTTGATTTATCCTACATGCGTAATGGACAAATGGTGCAACAGAAGATCCCTGGACTGATGTACGCAGACGACATTGTGCTACTAGCGGACAATAAAAAAGATTTACAGATACTTGCGAATATCTGTGGGAACGCAGCGACAAATCTAGGCCTTAAGTTTAGCACAGAGAAATCAGGGATTATGATCTTTAATGAGCACACGAGTAACTTCGTGGTGTCAATTCAACAGCAAGTAATACCCATAGTGAAGCAATATAAGTACCTCGGCGTACACATAAACGAAGGAAAGAATTACTCAAGCAACCACCAAGATAATCTGAAAATAAAGGGGAAGCGGAATGCAGCATTAATGAAACACAGAGCACTGTGGGGCCACAATAAGTATGAGGTGGTGCGTGGAATCTGGAAAGGAGTAATGGTGCCAGCGCTAACATTCGCAAATGCCATTATATGCTTAAAATCGGATATATTGGCGGGTTTGGAAGTTAACGAAAGATCAGTAGGCCGGTTGGCGTTGGGGGCACACGGTAATACGACAAATGAGGCAGTGCATGGAGACATGGGTTGGGCCTCTTTTGAAGTCAGAGAAGCACAAAGCAAAATTAGTTTTGAAGAAAGGCTCAGGAACATGGATGAAAATAAATGGGCGGCTAAAGTGCACAAGTATCTCTACATGAAAAGCGTGGACACAGAATGGAGGAAGAGGTCAAGGAAGTTGGCAACCAAGTACAGGATAATCGAAACTGTAAATAGACAACCAGGGGTCATCAGAAAGAAAGTGAGAGAAATAGAGACCGTGAATTGGATGCAAAGAATGGAAACGAAAAGGACCATGGAGATTTACAAGAATGAGAAGAAAGAAATTAGAAGGGAAAATCTGTACGATAACACAAAGGGCAGTGCCTTGCTATTTGAGGCTCGAGCCGGTTGCCTAAGGACGAAAACATATCGGAACAAATATTCGGAATTAGATGAGACATGTGTATGCTGCAGTAAAGATCCAGAGACCACTCAGCACATCCTAATGGAATGCGACGGGATCCACCCAGCGAGAACCGTAGGTAACGTGCAACTCCCAGAAGCGCTTGGGTTTAAAGTGGAAGGAAACATAAACAGATCAGCCGTAGAGATCAGCAAGAGACGATTAGAGTACTGGTGGAAAAAAAGTAGGGAAAAGATGGATGCGGCCTGATCTCTTAAAATCATAGGCAGCGGTACAAGGTAAATTTTTGAAAAAGAAAAATAATGATAGGTATACAAAAATGCAAGATAAAGAACATGTATAGTATACCTGATTAAATCAAGCAGGCTAGGTGACTATTTGTCGCCGCCCCGTTTCAAAGGGGATGCCAATAAATCATCATCATCATCAGCAGCAGCAGGAGAGCCGGCGCAGCCGGATTGGATTGGATTTATTGGCCTCGCCCTTTGTAACGGGTGGGCATCGCCGTGAAAAAGTAGCGACGCCCTGGCCTTAGTAGTTAACAAATATAAGCTGCATGCACACATACGCAGAGTCACAAACGCATTCACACACTCTGTCAATATCAATATCAAGCACACGCAAAGTTTGGCCGTTAATGTGCGCGCACTATGGCCCACCACTCCCGCAGCCGACTCTTGGTTGTGGCCACCTGGTTGACTTGGTTACCGCCAGCTGGAATGCGGGGGGGAGAAGCCGAGCGCTAGCGGTAGCGTGGTGCCATCTATGGGCGCTGGTGTGAGGCTCGCGCAGTGCAGGACCAAATGTTCAATTGTCTCCTGGTCCGCACAGCACAGTCTGCACATGACGCTTCCCACGTTGTCATCATAGCGCCGGCGGTAAACCAGAGTTCTAAGAGCTCCGGCCCGTGCCTCGAAGAGGAGGCTGCTTGCTACACTGTTGTCGTAGAGGGGTTCCACACGGATCTCTTGCTTGTGTTCCCTATAGAGCTTCAGTGTGGACTTCCCCTCCATGTCTCGCCGCCAAGTGTCCACCTCCGTCTGTCGCACCAGGGTCTCGACTGCTTTAGCCCTACTTTCGTTCGGTCTCCTCCTGCACAGGGCTCGCGAAGAAGCCGTATTTTTTGGATAGCTGCTGCAGCCTTTTTGTCCACCTGGTGCGGACGCCATTGCGGTGTATGTAATCGAACATACGCCGTGCCCAGCGGTGTGGCTGCATCAGGCGCAACCTGCCCTCGTACGCCAGCTTGCTGCGTGCCTCGCGCGCTTCAAAACAGGACCAACCGAGGTCACCCTGGATTGCCTCGTTTGCCACGTTGCCATGGCAGCCCGGAGCCAGTCTCCCTACAGCGCGCTGGCTGCGTTCCAGCCATTCTCGGGTTTGCGCTGTGGGGCATACAACCGCATTGGCAAATGTCAGTGCAGGCACGTGGACGGTTTTCCACAGTTCTCGCACCATAGTGAAGCGATTGAATCCCCACAGGCACTTTCTCCGGAGTATTTGGCTGGCCCGCTGGGATGCTCCTCTCAGGTGCTTTTCCTGGTTTGCCGTATAATCTCGTTGCGCGCTAAAATTCACACCGAGGTATCTGTACTCGGCCGCCTGGGGCAGTAGCCCTCCGCATGGCAGTGTCAGCGATCCTGGTGTCTCTGGGCCAGAGAAGACGATCACTGCCGATTTCTTTGTATTGAACTGTAGCCCCAGTGGTGCCATGGCTTCGGCACATTTCGTGATGAGGGTCTGCAAATCGCCAGTGCTCCCTGCCAGCAGCACAATGTCATCTGCAAATACCAGACCCGGCAACACTTGCTGTTCCCTGAGCCCATCTTCAGTTCTCTCTACCACAAAGCCCACCCTGGAGGCCAATAGCGTGCGCTCTACACACGCAGTATACAGCATATAGAGTAGGGGCGAGAGTGGGCAACCCTGTTTTAACCCCTTGCCCACCACTACCTCGCTCGAGTAGGCGCCGTTCAGGGTAGCTATAACTGTGCTGTCTGCATACAGGCGTCTGATAAGCCCAGTCCACGTGGGCGTCATCCCAAGTGCCTCAAGATGCCTCAGCAATAGCTCGTGCGGGACATTGTCGTATGCCTTCGTCACATCAAGAAAGCAGCTAATCAGCCCACGTTCCTCCTTTCGTGCAACCTCTATGCATTGGCTCAGGACAAACAAGTTGTCCTCGAGCCGTCGGTCGCGCCGAAAACCATTCTGTAACTCAGTGAGGTGTCCGCCCCCTTCGGCCCACGCGGTCATCCAAGCCTTCATCACTTGGGCGAACACACGATACACTACGCTAGTGATTGTAAGTGGCCGGTAATCACGTAGAAGGCCGGGGTCGCCACCTCTTTTGGGGAGCAGGATCACCTTGCCACGTAGCCAGTCGATAGGTATTGGTCCACCGGCCAGGATTTCAGTGAAGAAATCAGCCAGCTGTGACCGTGATTCAGCACCGAGACACTTCACAAGCCCCGCCGGGATACCGTCCAGGCCTCGAGCAGTGCGCGCACCTATTCTCGTGATTGCCCTATCAATGGCACTCCGCGACACTGTCCACGTCTGCTGGTCGGCACCCGCCAAGCCCGGGCGATCTGGGGCAGGGAGGGGCACAGCGGGTGCACCCTGTGGTGGCGGTGCATATAGCTGCCGGAGATGGTCAGTTAAGGCTCGGTGGAGATCATTCTCTTTGGCCCCCGTTGACTCTGTGCGGACTTCAGGCTGCGCAGCTTTTGCCATCAAGGCGAGACACATATGTCCAGAATTTGGCTGCTGCTCCTCTGCCTGCAGATTTGATTGCCTGGAGCGTCTTGTGGTTGGCCTCGGCTATCTTCCGCTGTGTGATAGTGTGCATCTCCCGGCCGGCGGATCGGCGGGGGCGCCATCTCGTGCCGCGGGCCGTGACGAGGAGGCGGCTGAGTCCCCCGGGCGCCGGGAGATGGCGTCGCCGTCGTCCCTGCTCTCCGGGCAAGGTGGGGCGGTCGGCGGCGGCAGCTTGCGGCGACCGGTTTGCTCCTCCTCCTCGCTCTCTGCTTCGCGCATGCGTTTGCGCGAGGAGGAGGAGTCCATGGCCTCCTCGTCGTCGGATGGGGGCAGCGGGGTGCTCGCCATGGCAGCAATGGCGGCGTCCTGCTCCGAGGGGGGAAGGCTCGCCTGCGGGAAAGGTATAGCCGGCGCCACGTGTGTCTCGGTGACGGCGGCCGCGGCGGCAGCTGCTTGGGTGGTGGTGGCCTGTTTCTTTATCCACGCGTCCACGATCTCGGCGGCGCGCACCTCTAGTTCGCCTCGCTCACGCGACGCTTGTAGCGCTTGTAGCGTCACGGGCACAAGGGTCGCGAGAGACGCGCTCGCACTTCGACGATGGCCCGCGCGCGGCGGGCGCTCTCCTGGCCTGCGGAAGCCCTCCATGCCGCTCGGCTCCGCAGTCAACACGCGAACCGCGCGTCACAGGGGGCAAACACACCTACACGCACGTCGCGCGCACAGCACCGACCACGCGATGCGCGCACGAGGCGGCACAGCCGGGGACGCGGCACAGATGTCGGGTTGGGCACGCCACTCGCGGAGCACAACACTGAAGTAAATCCACTCTTCGCACGATGCAAGCCCGCAGGGAACACACGAGGTTGCGCGTTGGGACGCGCGAATCGTGCGCGGCTGCAGGTGACGTCGCCGACGATGGTGAGCCACGCGGCTCGTGCAGCACACGCCGGGGCGATGTGCAGGCACGACCGCACGGGAGAAGAGCTAGGCGCGACTCAATGCCTTTTTGCCTTTCCGCGAGGGGAGTGTCCTCCTCGCCCGCCGGATACTTTCCCTCTTCCCGCGCGGCACGCGCGTCGCGAGAGGCGAGCGAGAACCGGGAGAGGGCAAAGTGCATTTCTCCAAGCATTCTGCATGATCAAGATAGCGCCAACCTTTCCCTTTCCCTCAAGAACCACTTATCATCATCTCCCGTGTTCGCCCGGCTCCCGCAGCGCGTGGTGTGCGCGCACGAGATGTCCACCCGGCTGCTGTCGCGGGCGCTCCGTGCGCCAGCGACGGGCGAGCGCCCGCGGGAGAAGGTGGCAGCGTGTGCTCCCCCACATCCTCCCCCCCTTAAGAAGACCCTCGGACGCAAGAGATGTGGACGCCTTTTAATCGGAAATCATGGCCCACAGTTCGGTCAGCAATAAAACACACTTGTAGAGGGAAGTCCGCTCTGTATAACAACTAATAAAATAGGCTTGCCTCGTCGCGTGTGGTAGTCACGCGAACGAGGTCACTCACGGCTTTCAGCAGGTAAATTCCGTCCAGGCAGTAGGTCAAGCGAGGTCAGAGAGACCCGGGGGTCTCTCGGTCGCGCTCTTTTATGCCTTTTTGCCTTTCCGCGAGGGGAGTGTCCTCCTCGCCCGCCGGATACTTTCCCTCTACCCGCGCGGCACGCGCGTCCCGAGAGGCGAGCGAGAACCGGGAGAGGGCACAGTGCATTTCTTCCGTGTTCTCCCGGCTCCCGCAGCGCGCGGTGTGCGCGCACGAGATGTCCACCCGGCTGCTGTCGCGGGCGCTCCGTGCGCCGGCGACGGGCGAGCGCCCGCGGGAGGTGGCAGCGTGTGCTCCCCCCTTAAGAAGGCCCTCGGACGCAAGAGATGTGGACGCCTTTTAATCGGAAATCATGGCCCACAGTTCGGTCAGCAATAAAACACACTTGTAGAGGGAAGTCCGCTCTGTATAGCAACTAATAAAATAGGCTTGCCTCGTCGCGTGTGGTAGTCACGCGAACGAGGTCACTCACGGCTTTCAGCAGGTAAATTCCGTCCAGGCAGTAGGTCAAGCGAGGTCAGAGAAACCCGGGGGTCACTCGGTCGCGCTCTTTTATGCCTTTTTGCCTTTCCGCGAGGGGAGTGTCCTCCTCGCCCGCCGGATACTTTCCCTCTTCACGCGCGGCACGCGCGTCGCGAGAGGCGAGCGAGAACCGGGAGAGGGCAAAGTGCATTTCTCCCGTGTTCTCCCGGCTCCCGCAGCGCGCGGTGTGCGCGCACGAGATGTCCACCCGGCTGCTGTCGCGGGCGCTCCGTGCGCCGGCGACGGGCGAGCGCCCGCGGGAGAAGGTGGCAGCGTGTGCTCCCCCACAAGCTCTGTCCAGGAAAGCCACATACGATGGGTCCCCGGCCTGGTGCGCCAGCTCAATGCTTTCCGTGGTGACAAAGAGGCTGTCCTTTATGTGACGTCCCTGCTGGAAACCCATCTGAAGGTCTCCAAGGATTCCCGTGGCTTCCACCCACCGCTGGAGTTGTGTCTTCACCACTTGCATGGTCACTCGATATAGGACCGGGATGATGGCAATCGGTCTGTAGTTCGCGAGGTCTCGTTTATCACCTGACCCTTTGTACGGAGGTCAGCTTGCTTCTCTTCCAATCTCCAGGTACCTTTGCCGATCCCAGCGCCTTCGCCACAAACTCCTCGACTCTTGCCTGCGCTTTGGGCCCCAGAGCCTTGATCAAGCCCATCGGTGTCCCCTCGCACCCTGCTGCTGTTCCTACATCCACTCTGCTCACTGCTCTCTGAAATTCTCTCTCAGTTGGTGCCAACCGTAGGTCGGCATCGGCTTGTTCCTCAGGTGTAAGCAGCACATACGAGCCAGCCATGTCTTCAGACAGGGTGTCCGGGGCATCCTTCCGTTGCAGTGATTGCAGCCACTCCTGCAGCAATGAGATACTTTTCTCCCCTATCACTTCCTCCCCATCCGGCGACCCCCGCAGTGTCAGTTGGAATATCTGCGGGTTCGACTTCTGTATGTATCACCAGAAAGGCTGTGGTGCCTGACTTCCTTCCTGCCTCCTTCAAATCCTCCATGAACTTCGTGTTCATGCCCCGAACACGTCCCTGCACCAGCACAGCTGCATCCTATTTCAGCCTCCTGTAGGTCTCCCAGGCAACCAGAACCGCTTCTGGATCCCCGTATTTGCTCGGATGCCTGTGAGGCATGGCTCACTTGTTGCCTGCACTGTATAGCTTCTGCCACTTCTCTGCTCCACCATGGCTTAAGTCCACGCCGACCTCGTGCCCGCTGAGCCCACTGCCCCATGGCCTCTTTCACTTCTGATACCAGGTGATCGTAGGATTCCAGCTTATCGGCCTTCATTTCCAGCTTGGCTGCCATCTCAAGTAGGGCCTTTTCATTTAGGTGAGTCATAGCCACAGAGAGTTGCTGTCGCTTGCGCCGAAAACTGGTTTGGAAAACCAGGTGTAACCGGTTGTTGTCACTAGCCAGATTGCCTGCTCCATCTTGTTGAGGCCTTCGTACATTGGTTCGGTCATGAGGCAGTAATCTATGCAGGACCGGCGATCCCGCGTGGACCAGGTCGTTGCCCCACAACACTTCTCCATCAAATTGGTGATCAGTAGTTCAGCCGATTCCGCCAGCTCCAGGAGCAGCCTACCATTGGCATCTGTGTGGCTGTCCAGGTTTTCCACATGTGCATTGAAATCCCCCACTACTATTATCTCTGCCCCCTGGCAAAAGTCCTCTATATCCTTGGGGAGACAGCGACATATCTCCGTATTTTTCTCTTTCTGTCCTCCAGTCCACGTGTACACAATGGCCACCACGACCTGTGTACCCGCTATGGCTCGGTAAAGTGCCAGTGTTGTTTTCGCTTGCACGTTAGCTCTTCACCGGGAGGTTTCTGCCTCCTTTACTCACTGAGGTTTCTGCCTCCTTTACTCACTCTCTGTCGAATGTCACCAATCTAGGGGGGCGTGCGGGTGTTATGAGAGATGGGGTTGGAAGATCATCATCTGCTGACGTGTTGGAAGGTCTGCCTCAGAGTTTGCCTCGTGTTCCGCGTAACATCACTGGTGCTGAATGTAACACCCAGTTATCGGTAGATCATCGCTGTTGGGATGGTCTCATTGTCTGGTAGACAGAGGGGGTCAGTGCAGTTTCCGCTTCCAGAAAACCTCGGGACTGCTGACTTCTGATGATGATGATGATAATCGTTGTGGCCTTTCCTTTTGCATTGGGTGGGCACATCATGGTGCCCTGCTCAAAAAGGTAGAAAAGGAAAATCTACATCAGTTTTGTGAATCGTACGTCTGTGCTTTGTTCTCTGCCCTCCTGACCACCACTTTAGAAGTCTCGCCTTCGTAATGGGATTCGCCGCCAGGGGGTGCATGTTTGTGTTGTAGCCGTTTCACGCTTCTGCAAAACTAAGTGCCTCGGGTAGTGTGGTGCCATCCAGTTGACGAGGGCACAAGCGATCACATCGGAGCACAATTTGTTCAATGTTCTCCTCCTCGTCCCCGCATGCCCTGCACTGCACAGTACTGTCATCAACCGACTGGTCGAAGCAGCGTCTATACATCTTAGTGTGCAGTGCTCCCACAAGGGTCTCGAAGAAAAGGGCACTGCCATCACTGTTGTCGTACAGCCGCTCTGCAGAGATGGTTGTCTTGTTGACTCTATACAGGGCCCGGCTAGATTTTTGGACCATAGCATAGCGGCTTGCCACATCGATGTCTCAGCTTCCTGTACTCTTGTTCACACCCCTAGTGACCATTTCCTTTCACTGTCCTCTTGGGTGGGGTCAGTGAAACGGGAGAACTTTCTGTACCAGTGGTAGAGACGCCTGCTCCACTGTGTGCTCACACCCTTTAGAGTGATGTACTAGAACATGTGCTGGGCCCACTGCTCATCATTTATGAGGCGAAGATGTTCCTTGTTGGCTGCCTTCCTCGTTGCCTCGCGAGCCTCCGAGCTGGGCCATATGAGGTCATCCTGGACCGCCACGACTACCCTACGCCCATGACATGCCAGGGTCAGTCGTCCAACCCCGCACTGACCACGTTCCAACTACTGGCGTGTTTCGACGGACATTCAAGAGATGGGTTGGCGAATATTAGCACTGGCACGTGTATTGCCTTCCACAGTTCATGCACTATAGCGAACCTGTTACACTCCCACAAGCCCCTTCGTCGCAACACATTGGCGGCTTTCACAGGCGCCTGTCAAACATGTTCCTCGTGTTTGGCATATAGTACCGCTGAGGCGTGAAAGTTCATCTCGAGATACTTGTGTTCATTCGACACTAGGATGCTTCCTCCTCCGGGAAGCAGAACATTAATGTCCCCCTCCGTGCCCGAAAACTGCTAAATGGGGGATTTTCTGGCATTGAAATGGAGACCAAGACGCCGTAGGTAGTCGGCAGCTAGAGTTACCAAATTTTGGAGGTCACTGCTGTGCTCTGCCAGTAACACGAGGTAACGCAATGCCAGCGCCACCTCTCGTAATGGTAACAAAACAGTACCGCCTCTCGAAACCAGTTTGCCAATTTAAAAAAGAAAGAATAATCTAAAAACATTCTACTGCACTCATGCACGAATACCAGCAGTAATATATACTATGCTGACAAGCGTCCACACATTCAAGCGACGATGAGCATCGCGGAAAGAACAAACATATAACAAAAGCCAAACAGACAAACCAGCACAAGGCAAAAGCACTTACCAAGTTACCTATTCTTCCATGTGAACCGGGGCAGTGGTCCCAGTAATCGCATCGAATGTTTGCCGAACTGAGGATGGTGTAGCGCTCACAGTCGCAAAATGAATCCTTGCAGCAGCCGCACACTATTGCAAACAAGTCCCCGTTCATCACTGCCATGATTGGACGTGGCGCATATAACGCGAATGGCCCAAAATTGCCGCGAAACCAGCCAGAAAACACATGCACATGCACCGCTCATGATGCTATCTTTGCAACTCTGTCCTGTCATGCTATGGTGCAACTATTTAAGGAGACGCAGAGAGATGACATAAAAACACGGTCGCTGCTTCCACTCTTAAGCACATTCGGACATTCAGATCTGGCTGCACATATTCAAACAAAAACAGGTTCGTCGAGAGTAAAACAAAAACTCAATTTTGTGGACAGAGTGCGCTGTTACGTGGAAGCATTGTTGCCGCATTGAACACAATCATTGTTTATTGCCATCACGGTGGTAGAACTTCAGACAATTGTCTTTCATCTGTCTACATGGCTCCGCGGCAACGGAGCGACTGTGTGCGGATTTTCCGTGCTGGGTTTCCGCGCTGGCATGCATTGGCGCATTGGGCCAACCGTGTTGTTGTACAATATACAGTAAAAGCTCGATGATACGAATCTCACGGGGTCACGAAAAATATTCGTATGAGCCGAAATTCGTATCATCGAAACAATTAAAACTACTGTCGAATCTCGATAATTCGAACTCGAAGGGGCCCGAAAATTTGTTCGAATTAAAAGGATGTATTTTTGAAGTATTCGTGCACCATAGCACGATGCACGAACGGTGCGAGTCGTGAAATATCGCGGCGCGCAAGCGCATAGCAAGCGCGGGCCACGAAACTGCCCACGCCGGCTAACGGTCGCTTCCCGATAACGACAGAAAACGAAGCTTCAGGGAGCGAGCGGGCGGCGCCGGCACACGGGTGCGCGCGGAGACCGTCGAAGGTGAGGGAGGAGGGCGGCAGGGAAGCGGATTTGGCCGCGTCAACTCCGCCGCTTCGGTGGCTCCCCTCGCCCTCCCTCTCAACTCCCTCGTAGCTCTCTCACCTTCGACTCCGTGTGCACATCTCCGTGCGCGCCCGCCGCCGTGCTGGTGCCAGCTTATTTTAGCCGCCCCCTGAAGTTTTGTTTTCTGCCGTTATCGGGAAGCGAGCGTTTGCAGGCGTGGCAGTTTCGTTGGCCCGACTGTGCCTCCGCCGCTGCTTCCCTCTGCGCTGCTGCCGCAGCGTGCAAGGTCAACATGTGACTAGAAAATAGAGGAGAAGGGTTCACTGCCATTTTATCCGCGTGGCTGAGACGTCGGCACTAGTGTGTGCTAGAATACGGTTGTCTAGAACACTCTAGTCGGCACGTACACGCTTGTTCCGGCGCGATGCAGAAACGGCGACCTTGCAATTTGAGAGAGGTGGAAATTTCCGCCGCGGGTTCTTTTTTTTCCTCCTGTTCCTTCGCGCGCGGCATTGAGGGGTCTCTCCTGAGCTTTTGCTCTATGGCGGTGTCGGAGCAATGCCGGTCGGAGGCGCCGCCGCGTTATTTGGCGCGCTGCTAAGAGCATTGTCGGTACGCGGTATGTTCGAAATAAGCGTGTTCGAATTAACGAGATTCGACTGTAGCTAAATTAAAGAGTCAGAGGTGAACTCACTCAGGCACATGTACGTAAAAAGCATTTATTTCTTGAAGCACCACCGCTTCAAACTCTTCGCGCCCAGTCGCGGAGTCCGCGTTGTCCGGCGCCGCGCCTCCGCACCAAAAGAGGAGAGAAAGCGCGTGACTGCGCGCTATTCTCTTTCGCAGCCGTCGGTGGGGCGGCGTTTATTCGTATCAACCGACGCAGGCTGAAAATCGATTCGTAACAACCGTTCTCTAGCACGTTGCAAAGTAATGAGGCTCGGCCGGGACCACAGAAAAATTCGTATCATCCGGAAATTCGTATTAGCCGTGATCGTATCATCGAGCTTTTACTGTAGCGAAATATGGCGTGTTGCAGACGTTTACTCTTACCGTTGCTGAGTACACGAATAATAATGGGAAAAACATGCCAAGCGGATTAATGATTGCATTTTGCTTGTTCCAATTTCGCACCTCGGTTGCAGAGATTGTGTAGTAAAAATTCTCTATCAATATACCGTATTTACTCGAATCTAGGCCGCCCTCGATTGCACGTCGTCCCCTGAAATTCGCACATCCAAAAAAAAAGAAAACTTACCTCGAATGCAGGCCTAATCGGTATAGTGCTTGTGAAGCCTATCTTTAAAGGGCTTATTAATGGCAACGTCAAGCGGTTGGAGTTGGCTAGCCATGCCACCAGGGATTATGGCGATGTGTGTCCCAGCACGAAAAAGCGTGGTCTTCACGCTGTCAGTCAGATGGCCGCGGTAGGAATCGAGGACTAGAAGTGACTGCTTGCACAACCCCTGGAAGGCGTTCTCCAACCGTTTTCACCCAGTACTCCATCAAGCCGCTGGAAATCCAACCTTTGTTGCGAATGCGCACAACAACATTTCTGGGGAACTTTTCGCCCGCTGGTAGTCTTGCGCTTGAATATTATGTATGAGGGGAGTTTTCGTCCATCGGCGGTGAAGTACAACATTACTGTCGTTCGTTGCTTTTCATAACCCGCCGTCCTGAGTTTGACTTCCTTCGCACCCTTTTTGTTCACGGTTGTTCCATTGGCATATCGAAGAACACCGGGCACTGGTTGGCGTTTGCAATTTGCCCCAGTTGGTAGCCTTTTTCCCGCCGTTTTTCCATCATGTAGCACTGAAATTTGACAAGCTTCTCCTCGAAGTCAGCGGGCAGCTTCCGATACATGGAGGTCCGTCGTCTCAGGCTTAAACCGAACCGTTTCATAAAGCGCGTTGCCCAGCCCCTGCTTGCTTTAAAATTGGCTCGTGCGACACCCTTCACGTTGGCAACTTCCCTGGCTTTCGCCTGGATAATCTCTGTCGTCACGGGCATTCCCGCTTCCCTTTGTTCCGTGATAAAATCGGCGACAACTTCTTCCATCTCATGGTGCTGGCCTGTTTTTGGTCCTAGTGAACGCCAAGCGCGTGTCTGCAACGCTGAACAGTTCGGTCCGTTGTTTGCGCCATCATCGCACATTCTTTTCGTGCACTCCGAACCCTCACTGCGCTTGCAGGTTCGAAGTTTTCTCCGCATGCAAAACGACGTTTCACTTAAAGGCCATGCTGTAGTCCCAGGTGAAAGTATTCCAAGTGGTACACTTGGTTCCGAACTGGTCCCCGTTGAACTGGCTTATGGTGAAATTCCCAATTGATCCCAGCCCCCAATGGGACTAGTTGGAACCAGTTACCATAAAATTCCGAGCAAGCCCCCCCTCCCCCCCCAAGTGAGTCGAAATTGCCCGCAAAGTGAGGGGGGGGGGCGCTATCCCGGAACAGCACCAAAATTCAAGATGGCGACGAAATTTTCACACCAGGAACAAGAAAAGGCAGTGCGCATAGATTTAAAATTTTATTGCACTGAACTTTATTTAGGCCAAAGATTTGTAATATCTTTTAATCGTTTTTAGAACCATCAAAAGACTCTTGTTGCGAAGAAAAGGTTGCAGCATTCTGCTTGGAGTTTGCCCCGGTCTTCTGGCACCACGGCTTCAACATCTGCCAGTCCGCTATGCAGGTTGTGTCCTCCGAGCCATCAAGTGCGTTGCTAATGCCGCACCCCTTGAAGGATCGTGCCACTGTCTCATCGGGTACAGCGGCCCACGCTTCAGCAACAAAATCAAGCACTCTTTGCCGCGACGGCTTCAAGTTTCCCTTTGGTGTTCGCTCTTCCTCATGCATATATTGCTCCCACAAACGCCGTAGGGTGGATTTAAGTGGCTTGTTCCAATAAACGTCAGCAGGCTGTAGGTTGCTCGTGTATCCTGCAGGCACGTAGAGCACGTCGGTATCGTACTCCTCGAAGGCATTTTTCGCAGCTTGTGTTTTGTGAATGGCCGCCTGGTCCAATACCAATAACCGTCGCACGTCGTCGATGTTTGGGCCCTAGACTCTCGACAGCCGTTCTTGCATCTGCTCCGATGTCATCCACCTGTTTTTCGTGGCGGTGAGACGCATATTTACTGCGAGTGGGAAAAAAAGTCAGCATTGTGATAGAACGAACTCGGCGAAATTGTGACTCCTTGCCCCCATCAATAAAATAAAATTATTCTCACCTGGTATGCGAAGGCTCTCAAAGGCCCTGGCTGGAATTTTCCTGCTTTGCTCCTTGAATATAATGAAAGCTGGGAGCTTGTGGCCGGTGGCGCAAGCAGCTAGGCAAACCGTGAAGTCTCGCCAAGCACATTCTGTGTGGTGCTTTCGCCGATCACGTTGTTGGTCCTGTTGGCCGGTTGTCTATTCGAACCATCGTCTGATCCATATTGGCCATGTTGTACTGTCGTGAGCAAGCTTAGCGTAAACACGGGAGCGCGTGCCGCACGGTGCTATCAGCGACGCCTACCGATGTGAACGCGAAGTTCTGCACATGCGCAGTATTTTTGCTGGCGTGGCTATTTTACCATCGCGCGCATTGCGTCATCGGAGCGCACCGTCATCTATGTTTTGCCTCGACTGCTATCGTCGGGCTTGCCGCGATCAATGAAACGAGCTGGCTAGGTCTGTAAGCGCCAGTACCGGCCTTCGATTTACTTTTAGGTTAGACTTTGCGTGTCTGCAATACCAAATAAACGCCCATTGAATTACGTTTGAAAACTATATTACTACGTTACTGCGTCTCTTGCCTGCTTCTGAAGCTAATATCGTTCGTTCTTTCTCACTTTGTCCTTATTTCAGAGCGTTGCATGGGTTCCAGCTTTCGCCCTGCTTTCCGCAACAATTACTAACAGCAAAACATGTAAATAATAAAATAGAGTCAGTACTCTAGTCTTCCAAATTACGTATCGTGTTATCGGATGTGACCGAAGTATAATACAAGAGAAACTAGCCTTGCCATGTAACAATTATCAAGTGTTTATTTGCTTCAAACGCGCACGAGGAATTGCATGTCTCAACAACACCTCAAAAACACAATAAATAGCAAGTAAAGAAAAAAAAATAGTGGCAGCACTTGAGTTTAGTACTGAGTCATTTCGCCGTTCCCAGCAACGACAGCTGCCATTCGAGATGGTAGTGAGGCATACAGTGCTGGCACAAGTGATTGGTCAGCACAAAGGCACTCCCACTGCTGTCGAACTTCTTCCCATAAGACGTCTGCAGTCGTGGCGTAAATTGGTTTCTTCGTAATGGCAGCTTTCATACGGCCCCATACATTTTCTATTACATTCAGGTCGGCGCCTTTCTGACACCACTCTAGCATGGGGATCTGCTTCTCTGAGAGATACTGTTTCACAATCCTGCCCGTGTGAACTGGTGCCTGGTCGTGCTGGAACAGAAAATTTCGGTCAGGAAACAAGTCTTCAATGTAAGGCAACAACACATCGTCCAGACTACGACAATACTTCGCCGACGTCAAAGTGCCGTGGATACATTGCAATGGGCCCAGGCCATAACGGGATATGAAGCCCTATACATTCACGCTTGTCTTCCCACTGGACAACACACTTCGCACGTTTTCAGCATATCTGTAACACAATGTCTTGTGAAAATTTACCTGATAGATGATGAATAAACGTGCAAGTAAGTTAGCCTTACCGGGTGCCTGAGAGTTGCCAAACACGCACCCTCTGGTCCTGTCACGTGGAAAAGGTAGAATCATCAGAAAAGATGACGCGACTCCAAGTCCTCGCTTGTCCATGGAGCAAGCTGCAAAGCAAACTGCAGCCTTGCGTTCTTGTTCGCTGCTGTCAGTAATGGTTTCCGTGCTGCCATGTAGCTGCGAAACCCTGCATCCTTCAGTCGACGGCGAACTGTAGAATCTGAAGCATCGAGGTCTAAGGCTTCACGAATTACTCTAGCGGGAAGGAAAGGATCCTGGGCCATGGCTGCGATGATTAACGCATCTTCATCCTCCATCGTAGATCTTGTGGCACCCGGGGGGCATCGTGGATGCGTCCTTCATGCTTAAAAGCCTGAATTATTCTATTCACAGTCTTCAATGGCCTGTCAACCAATGCTCCGATTTGACGTTGGGTATACCCCTTTATGCAAGATGCACAATTTCACGCCTCTGCTTCTCGGGAACCCTAGCCATGGCAGTATGGCGTCACCTGTGGGACGTTCAGAAACAGCATCTCTCATATATTTTCTCGTAGTATGCTGGGTGGGGGCGTGATCTTTATCATAAAACGCGCGGCAGCCAGCGCGCAACATAGCAGATGACTAAGGCGCTTTCCGATGACGCGATGTGCGCGGTGGTAAAATAGCCACGCCGCAAAAATACTGCGCATGTGCAGAACGTCGCGTTCGCATCGGTAGGCGTCGCTGATGGGCGTCTTGCGCTGGAGTTTGAGGTATAGTAGCAGTGCCTGGTGGTGGCGAAAAACATCATCTGGGTAGTACCAGCTTGGGTAGTACTGAGCCATGGCTGTGGCAAAGCACGTTTCGAGCCCGAGTTTTGCGTTGATTCGCACGTTTTTCTGCCGTTTCGAGTGCGAAAAGGCTCATCACTTCTCACAGACCACGCTGCGAGCTGGCCGCAGCCTATAGTTTAACGAAAACGGACTCTACATGTGCCATGGACTCTACGTGTCGCTGATTTGGAGAGAGCTAGCTCAGCCTTGAAAAAGCGTCACCGCCGTTACTGCTGCGTCGTGGGCTGCCATGAACAAGAAGGCCTGAATCCCAACATCAGATTCTACCGTTTTCCTTCAAGGCCTCTCGCTGCGGAGCGTCGGGCGCGCTGGATAACTTCACTACCCCACTACGAGCAACACAGGTTCGAGAGTTAAATGTGGTCATCTGTGACCTCAAGCCAATACGTTAATGCAGCGCACCAACGCAGTATTTATTACTGCACATCGATGTTTTAGCACTGTCATTAAGAGCTACATCAAGCGAGCAGCGCACAAGCTCGCGCTTCAGCGCGCGATTCGCACGTACGTACATTACTGCGAGCTCATATGCATTGCATCAGTTATTTATCAGTTGCTAAAGGGACAGATGGCTGCTACTACAGCGCAGGCATAACTACTTGTCTAGCGGCATGCAGTCAACAAAGATTGCAGGAGTCCCGCCGTTTCACGGCATGCTGAAAGACCGCTGCCGTCACGGCGCGGGTATACGATCGTGCGCTCGAGCAGTTCGTAGATCGCGGCATGCTGAAAGACCGCTGCCGTCGCGGTGCGTACCGTCGTGCGCTCGAGCTATTCCGTACACGTGATATCTGCTTATCGCTGCACGGGTGGGAGCGCTTGCTCGGAATTTTACGGTAATAGTGGTCCCAGTTGGTCCCAGCCCCTATTGGGACCAGCTGGAACCAGTTCAGCTGGGACCAGTTGGGAGCGTATTGGCTGCAGCTCCATACATTCAAGGTGCCCGTTGGCAGCCGTGCATGCAGAGCTGCTGCTAAACAAACAAGGGCAATAAGGCCAGTTTACAAGCGTATTTATTTACATCTTATGAATGTTCAATTCCGCTATGTATGGACGTTCAATTCAATTTCTTTGGCTAGTACCAGTCGCTTGGTAGATTTCCTCACATCTTGAATGTTCTCAGACAGCAGCTTTGTAATAGAGGCCACAGCTGTGATGACATCTTCACCCTTTAACTGGCCCCAGTGGCAGACTGTGGTTGTAAAACATAATTGGCACAGCACAGCATATGGTTCAATAATGTTGGGAAAATGTCAAGACAACGAATATTTTTATAGAGACAAACAAAGCCAAAATCAAGACACGTGTGCCATTTTAGACATTTCAAGGTTACCACAGTCTATATTTTTTTCCACCATACCTGTCACAACGTTCACTTTCGTGGGTGTAAGCGGCTGCTTCAGCAGCTCCCCAGCTGCTCTGAGCTTGGGGGCAGCCATGCCACTCACACTTCTGTTTGGCACCGCTTGGTTGGTGCAATCACTTCTCAAGCATAGGTGGCGCAGGCGTTTCACGAGCACGTGGTTAAGGCTTGACACTTCCAAAACATGACTGCATTGAACGATCACTTCCAGAAAACTTCCAACTCCGCATCCGGGCCGCATATTTAGAATATGCAGTAGGTACAACGCATGGCAACCGCATAGCCACGCTATTGACTTACACGCCTGCGCGACGCTGTGATGTTCATTCCTAGCAACGGCGCCAAGCGACTACTCTCGTTCTCAGTGCATTATCGCCCTGGCTCCTTTTTCCCCAACACCGCGGCTGTGTCACGGTCGCTTGATCGAGAGTGCTTGCATTCGGACTGATCGGACTGTTTTTCTCCAAGTGTTTTGTTTTTAACCGCTGTACGCACGTGATAGGCCATTACGGCATAGACCACCGCCACCTGCCTATTTCTGCTATTTCTATCTCCGCTTCTGTGAGCGTGATTAAGGCAGTGCTTATGCACTTGTCGGTGGCCATGAACTTGCAGCAATATTTGAGAGAACTAACATAATAACCTGTTTAGATACGAAGATGGCTATGTAGGCTATATGAAGCAAGAACGAAAAGAACCAATAAGTGATACAAAAATTATGCTACAGAAATTGTGCTATATTGTTGTGCTGAAGGCATGCATGCATATGATGTTTTTGCAATAGGCCGCAAAGGCAATCCAAGGTTGGATTGCTCTGCAAATTCCTAAATAGTTTTAAGTAGACGAAATAGGGCCAGATTGGGCAGTCAAGAGAGCCTTTCCTTGTGATGTAGATTGAGGGAGGTCAGCGAGGCTTGCATGCAAGGCGTGTTGGTCTTGCAAGCGTGGGGAATGAAAGTGACGAAAAACACACTGATTAGTGACCATGTCAAACCACTGGCACCGTGTCTTCAGACGGCAACAGTGGTTGCACATCACTTATATCGTGGAACCAGGGGGTGACCTCGTTCATTTACTATCTGGACATTTTACTATTTAGGATGTGCATGTGCCAGTTGCACAAATGCATGCTCCTAAAACGGTCTATTCTTGATTTGTGGTGCTATCTAGCAGGAAAAACAAGAACGTGTACGCATGGTTTCCGAGATGGTGTGCACAGTGTCTGCACGACGGTTTGCGCAGCTGCTCGTAGGTCATGATGGATGCCTCCAGTTGCGGAGCTTCCGTTTAGGCACCTGATGCATTGTGCTGATACAAAGGGCACCTACAGCTACGTCACAGCACAATGTGGCTGGTAAGAAACCCCAGCCTAAAGAGGCAGTTGCACATGATTAATTAAATTAATTTGTGCTAAGTCAGCGCAGCTCCCAGCCGTGACATTTTGAAGAAATGACAGTGTGTAGAAGTACATGCCCATAGAATTTCATAGAGATTCGCCGACCTCAAGAAATCGTTGCAGTCACTTTAAGCACAACTGCCACAGCTAGTAAATTTAGTGGCAACACTTGTTAAAGAGACTGCATGAAGTCATGGAAAAAATCTACACTAGTGAACAGGGGTGTGTTCTAGCTTGCAGAAGCTTAAACAATGTAGGAAAATTCGAACTTCCCTTTTAAACAAATTGTAAATCACTCCATTTTGAATACACACACACACAAGGCGGCAGCTATCATGCACATTGGTCCAAACTGCTTTATATACAGTTTGCCTGGTATAGGTGCATCATTATAATGTATACCGGCTTACAATGATTCACACAATTAAGGCACTGGCATGCCAGTCAAGTCTGCCCAAATGTTACAAACTACATGAGTAGAATGTCATATGCTTGACTACTTTCCAATCAGCCAGTTACATGTTTTTTACTTGACACGATTTGCTGCTATATATCTTTATATCCACTTTTGATTAACCTGAGCATGGAAACTAGCACACACCTGGCTGTCTTGCTGCTCGAGGCCTGATGTTGGACACACTTTTGGTCCAAGAACAGCTGGAGGGTCTGCTCTCTCTTCATTCTCGTTTGCATTAGCAGGACACATTTCATGTTGAAGTGCTGGGCCATGCTCACATAGCGCTTCGTTGGTGTCAGAAGTTTGAAAAAAACTCTATGCCTGGGCACACATCTCCGAGGGCCAGTCTTCCCAGTTCATGGCGGTCAGTTATTGTCAGTGCTGGGCAGTTCGGAAAAATACCACCAAAATGCTTGTGTACAAGCGCTTGGTGCTTGCAGAAGGCACCTGTGCAACCAGCTCGGCATGTACACGTGCCTATATCTCCGCACACATCATAAATTTCGCCGTTCTTTTGGAAGCTTGGCACCAAAAAGCAGTTGTCCCTAAGTGAGACAACTGATGCCTGAGCTCCTTCTGGTGTCTTCTTCAGAAGGCTGTCGTAGAGCAGCTGGTGTATGGGGACATGGTTGTGCGCGTGCTTTAAAATTCTGCTCTTGAAGTAGAGCTCCCATACTTCTGATATTGATTCCACTAAAGCCACAGCATTAAATTCTTTTGTTCTTGAAAGAACAATACCCTTCAAAATCCAAATGGAAGCCTCTGCAAAATTATTGGTGTTGTGGCCATGTGTTGTGAGCTTGCTACGAAACAACAGCACTCACTCTTCTTTCCGGTCCAAAAAGGCTTCCACACGTGATAGATACGATGTGTGGGAACTCTCAGAAGTTTTTGGTAGCACTCTCCAGCTTTTCAGGGCTGTCAGCATACATGATCTGAAAGAAATCAATGCAGTGATTCATTCAAGGAGCTATAGTATTATTCATTTCGTGTTGTTTCAAAATGCTTAGGGAAAACTGGAATATCTCAGTGCACTTTTAGTATGCTGTCATAAATTTCAGAGACATCTATGCCAGCATAGGAAAAGACATACTTCTGTGAAGCTTCCACCTGCTTTTAATTAGTTGCAGCTCTTTAATGCTTTGACAATTATGCCAGCAGCCAACTTATCACCAGTGATCGGTGACAAATGGTAAAGCTCTGCGCACTATCAACGGTGAAGCACATACTACCAAAACTCGTCCTAGTACCATAACGGTGCAAAACTGCTTCTGGGGCACACACCTGCTGGAATGCTGACATCAGACTTCTCTGCTCTTTTCCGATGTTGTTGCGAGCTGCCGTGAGCCACCTCCACACTGCTTGCGCAACATGAAAAAAGCAAAGCAGCTGTGTCCCTTGGGGCCAAACAGCTTGCAGGGCTGCTTTCTCCGCGGCAGAATTGTCCGTCATGATGGCTTGAGGATACTACAAATAGAGCAACAACGCATTTAGAACAGTCAACTAAGAACTTGTTGAAGGCATACATGTCAACCGTTAAATAAAAAATATCCAAGAAATTGTTTTCTATTGTCTGTAATTTTTATTCATGTTTCTTGTGGCAGATTATGTCCCAGTCTTGTACTGGTTTTTTTGTAATCAGTCCACACCAAACTACGCACAAGTACAGTTTTATCAAAAACAAAATTCAGGCAAAATTATACTGTAGCATACCAAAGCCCTTGAAACAAAGGGCAGTGTAACATGCACTTTAGCATAAAATTACTTCCAAATCAGTACATAAATACTAAAAGATAACTACACGCTACATAGCCAATGTTACTTGACCAAATATCATACAAACAGGCCCCTGAGATACACAGGCAAAAAGTAATGTAAAACAACATTAAAAAATTACTTTAACCAAAATTGCCACTCCTTGGGCCATTCATGCTCTTGGTAAAGATAATTCACTTCTTTTTTTTGAACAAGTGAACAGACAGTTCACTGATGCAAGTGTCAGCATGACAATTTTTGTAACATTGTTTTTATGTTACTTCTTACTGCACTGCAGTGCTAATACTGGGGCTCATGCCTAATATGCAAGCCAAGGTGACCTGCGGTAGCATAAGCACAAGTGCTCGCATAAGCAAGGCACAAGCAAAAAATCACAGCATATCCACGGGGTGAATGATGATGAGTGGGGCGAAGCTCCTGAGGGGAAATCATCGGTAAAACCGTGACTCTTCAGTGAAAGTTCGCCCACTACATCATCAAGAAAGACGTGAGAAACACTGTGTGTGTATGTATACAAATCAACTTTTAATTGTTCTTAGATAATGGATGGCTTGCGATGTCCCTTCATTATGACGGCTTTATGGTCCGTGAAATGAAGGGAGAGCGGTTCCTGTATGGGTTGCAGTGGAAAATTTGCAAATACTAGGTCTATGCATGTTCCTCGGATTGTGGTAGGTTTCATATGGTGAAACGATATACATCTGAGTGCATGTCTAGAAGCCATATGTTGCATAAGCCCTCGCACATCGGGATTCTGTCTGCGAGCGCGCGCTGCCGCCGCCTTGCGCGCTCGCCGCTCTGCAGCCTTGTCCATCCGGCGACTCCGAGCGCGCGCCAACAGCGAACACATTTTATTACAACGCTCCCCCTAGCGTACGTCGCCAGGATTCTGTCTGCGAGCGCGCGCTGCCGCCGCCTTGCGCGCTCGCCGCTCTGCAGCCTTGTCCATCCGGCGACTCCGAGCGCCGGATGTACAAGTACCACCATCTAGTGAACACTCCAAGAACTAAACGAGAGGTGGCTACATCCAGAGGATGTACAGACCCACGGCTTAAGGAGCTTCGCCCCTAAAAATGACGAAGCAGCAGCATGAATCAAAGTACAGTTATATCCTTTTCAGGTGACAATTATTTTTCTTTCCTGTATTTTTTACATCCTCGGAATCATAAAATGTGGACTCCATGCGAAAACTCACTACAGGAACATCAGATATGAGGACATTGACTCTATCATGTCTAGCAGGCTTAAAAAGCACACATCCAGCCTCTTGAAAATTATGACTGGTGCAATGCATTATGGAAAACAATAAAAGAAGTTAACCCGCTACATATGACAACATACTCGCACCAAGCAAAAATTTGCCACTGTCTACCTTTACACTCTTTTTACTAAAACATTTTGTACATCTCATTCAGACTTGCAGCACAATTGCAATCAGAAGTGTTTCAAGATGCATGCAGTACAGTTTAAATATCATAACTTTTTTTGCTGTTGATGAACTATCTTGGCATACACAATTGCGTATGTAGTGCCTGAAACGGATGCCAGAGGCCATTGACGACAACATGGGCCCACTGTAGCAGTGGTGAGCACAGGGCTCCCTTCTGCTGGCCATACAATGCCGGTTGCGCAGATGATGCGTCACCTGGCAATATCTGCCATCTGAGCAGCTTCGTGCAAAAAACATTAACAAGCCGATTTGACTCCACAGCTGGGCCTATATAATTGTGTGTGAGAGCTTAGCATGCTCGAAAGTGCATTTACACAGAGTTTCGATGTAATAATGAAGGTGTCTATTCAAATAAACACGGGTTGCTTTTCAGCTTTCTGGTAAAGTGTTTGCACTTTAATAAGAATCATTGGTTTTGATCTTATTTACTTACCTACATAAATCTAGAAATCCGATTAACCAAATAGATTAAGGTGTTTTGATTATTCGCGTGGGAATTTTTAAGCTTTGCCAAGCATTAGTAGAAGTAATATTACAGTAAGCTGTCATAGCAGTACAGGCATAGTGTTGTGACCACTATGGAGCTATGCTACCAGAATAACGCTATTGCTGTGTTAGCACTGAACATTACCATTACCAGGTTCACTGTCTTAACTAAGCTTAAAGGCTTCTTCATAAAGGATCATAGAAGTCATATTTATCGTTAAGATAAATATCATATTCACTGTCTTTTTATTATTAATAAACGTCTTTCTCTCTCTTTAACCGAAGCATACAACACCCCATTTTGAAATCGCAAGAGAAGCCACACCTTTGACTCCATATTTTCAGCCACTTACACTGAGCCCTCCAAAGCAGGTGGGTAGTTTTCCT